>NC_142312.1:22529393-22680909 GCF_054855325.1 Carica papaya | reverse complement strand
ACGTTGGCGATCCGCGTGGGTGAAATCCGACAGCCCAGATCAATCGCGCGATCGGACGGCCCAGATTCAATCGCACGGACGGCCCAGATTCAATCAAAAACGAACGGCCCAGATTAAAACGAAATGGACGGCTGAGATCAAAAGGCAAGGGGTTATAAATAGAACCCCCACACCAGACCACAAACCCTAGCCGCCTGCCGCTCGCCGGAGATGACGAACCAGAGGCCAACCGCCGCCACCCGCCGCCGCACCGGGGAAATTTCCGACCGCCGATCGAGGTAAATTTCATACCCCCGACTCGTTTTTCCACGCTGATTCCTCCTGTGGCCAAATCAAAGCCGAAATCCCGGCCAAACGGCCGGAATACGCGGTCGAAGACCAGCGGCGCCGCCGCGCCCCCTCTCAGTTTTTGCCTCCGACGAGGCCCTTCCCGGCCTCCATTTGATGCAATTTTTATATTACCGTGATCACCATTCTTTTCTCTACATGTTGACCGGAGCCGAATCACCAAAACACGAACTTCGCCGGAGAGCCGCCGCACCCGAGAGCGCCGCCACCGGTAAGCTCCGTTTTTCCGTGATTTTTTGGCCCCCCGAGGGCCCTAGGGTTGTTTTCTCACAGGGACCGATGCGAGTGTGGCCGAATTCGGCCGAAAACAGCCAACCCGAGGCGACTCGCCGCTGCTGGGCCGGAGCACGGCGGAGCCGCCGTGCCGGAGTTGCGATTTGGGCCGAAAGAGGCCCTGGGCCTAATTTGGGTTTTTTTTGGAACACGTGCAGGTACCAGTAGTGCGTTTCAGTTCCCCGAGGAAAATTCAGGGAAAATTAGGGACAGCCTGCAAGCGCACTGTGAAGCCGTGTTCGGACCCCGAAACGAGTAAGGACCCCTCACCCTATTTCCTATCACGGTATTAAAGTTCAAAATGATAAAACGGTATTCCTTGAATTAACGAATGTGTGAAATTGTTTAAGGTGGCTAATGGAGCCTGAGTCTAGTGTGATTGGTGATTTACTGTTATTTGGCATGTTTACAGCTTTAAATGCAAAATGAGGTTTGATGTGTTCATTTTACAGATTTGTGTGCATATACTACGTTTTTATTAATCATGGGTTGAATGACTGAAAAACTGATACTGTATGTTGTCTGTTTGGCATGAATTACGATTTGCTTGTTTAAATGTGAATTGATGGTGCTGACTGAGGAAAAGGAAAATGAAAGATTATGTGGACTGATAATTGTATTATGGGGGTCAGCCTGACTAGATATCTTGGGAGATGGTGGACGGACCGGGTCCGTAGGGAACCCTACTGGGATTGTGGTCTCACATGCCGGACAGGGTATGGAGATCTTATGGTTTTGGCGCCCATACCGGACGGGGTATGGGGACGGCCCGTTTCACCCTTATACCGGACGGGGTATTGAGGTTTATGGTTTTGGCGCCCATACCGGACGGGGTATGGGGACGGCCCTGGAAACTGATTATGAATGTTAAAGGTTAACGGGTAGCGGGACCCCTATGGACCCCCACGGATACTAGTAGGCTGGTAAATGAGAAAAAGATATGTTGTACAATGATTGAATTACAAGAGGCGTGATAAGTGTTATGTTTTACAGCTTATATTATTCCATGATTATGATAATGTTATTGTTTTTCTTATATTGTTTTCATAAATTCCACCGAGGTAAGTGGATGGAAAAGGTTTTTATGTTAATAAGCGAGTTTGTTGTAAATTATGCTCCATTGGTCTTTTTGTGTTTTCTACCCACCTTTACCTCCGTGACGGTGAGATATCGTGATGTTCTTACTGGGCTAGTGTAGCTCACTCCTTATTTAACCATTTCAGATCAGGAAGACATGGTTCCCGAGCCCGTTCCGCAGGAGGACGACGAAGGGGATGCCTAGAGACTCTGTAGTCATGCTCATAGCTTTGTTTTCGAGTTTCTCTTTTAGTTAGTTTAACCTTTTATAATTTAAGTACGTTTTTGGTTTTCGTGTAAGGGATGTTAACTGAAATTTTGATCTCGCTTCCGCATTTGATATATTTAAATACTCATTTCATTTTAATATTTTCGGGGCCGTTACATTGACTCATTTCGAATTTATGTTAGGGCGTTGGTATTAAAGCAAAATTATAGGGCTTGATTTCATACGATAGATTGAAAAAAAAAATCTGATGGCCTAATGTTGTTGGTTGAACTACAAAGAGACAAATGGAGACAATGAAGAGAGGCAGAGGTCAACCTTGACTGAAATCCACCCTAGCCCCTCAGGATGCATTGGAGGCACCTAAGAGGGCACCTTCTTTCCATCAGGTGCCACTTCTGCTTTTCAATGACCGCCCCCTTATTAACCTGTGTCATCCATCACCCACCAAAGGCCCCCTCCTGCTCTACAAACACCACTTATGGGGCAAATAGTTGCCCACTTAGCGACTTCAACAGATTGTACAGGGTAGTCGAGAGCCCAGCAATGATCATTCGGGAGAGAGAGTTACGACCATAAGCATTTTTCCCTCCATATCAGAGTGCTAGTTAGGGTGGGATGGATACGAGTAACATTGAGAAGTACACGAGACTCAACCCCCTCTATTCAATGGGGGTTCTGATCCACTTATGGTAGAAGACTCAATCAAAGAAATAGAGAAGTTATTTGATGTGATGGAGGTTACTGCCGCACAGAAAATATAGTTAGCCACTTTTATGTTAAGGGGACTAGCATAACATTGGTGGAATCTAAAGAAGAGAGCCCTAGTTCCTCTAGTGCCATAGGAGGTATTTCTTAAAGCCTTCAATGCAAAATATTTTCCAAACTTTTTTAGGCAGTGAAAAGAGATCGAATTCGCAGAAATTCGTCAAGGGAGATTATCAGTGGCAGAGTATACAGTGAAATACATAAATTTGGGATGTTTTTTCCCCAAAGATCATGATGAATGAATTGAAGAAAGCCCAGAAGTTTGAGAGAGGGTTGAGGCCCGAATTATATCACCAGGTAGCAATATTTCCCTTACTTACCTATCAGACAGTATTGGAGAAGGAAAAGTTAACAGAGACTCTGCATAAAGAGCACACTGAGTATAGTAGAGGGCTTCCTAGCTATAAGCTACCATCATCCCCCAGTTAGACGAAGAAGCGACAGAGGATAATTTAGGATCTAAACCCATGCCATCAAGTACCTCTGAGGAAGACAAAATGTTCACATTATGGTAAGGGTCATGGAGATCGCCCATGTACTATTACTAGTCAGGGATGTTACAGATATGGTAGTGCCCATCATTTTGTATGAGATTGCCCCATACTTAAGGAGCCCAGTAGATATAGGGTTCAAGGTAAGGTGTTCGCCATGATGACTCAAGATACGGAGACAACCCCAGAAGTCATACAAGGTATGTTTTATATCTATGATTTTTCTTATAGGGTTTTAATTGACCAAAGAGCTACACATTCATTCATCTCGCACATGTTTGCATCTAAGTTGAAGGTAAAACCGGTAGTCTAGATAGCATGTTTAAGGTATCCACACCAACTAGTAGCGCATTATGTACTAATGTATTGTATAAGTCATATGGGGTAGAAGTAGCTGGGAGGGAAATGGAGGCGAATTTGATTTTATTAGATATTAGAGATTTTGATGTAATCTTAGGTATGGAATGGTTTGCCACATATCATGCACATGTAGACTATTTTGGTAAGGATGTTGTGTTTAAAATTCTTAACGATGAGCCTTTTTTACATAAAAAAATGTAATGTGTGACTAAATTACAATAAATCAGTGTTTGTTGGACAAAGTGACAAATAGTTGTATTTATTTTACTACTATATGTGTGATGTTGCATTTTGTACTGACGATCTTTATAAGTACAGTATGGATACTCTTACGTCTATAGATTTATAAGACAAATCTCTTACAAGTGTATTTGGTAGGAAGTAAGGGTAAAATGATCGCGCTTCAAGAGATACCTGTGGTCAGGGATTTTCTTGATATATTTTCAGAAGATCTCCCTGGTCTACCACTAGATCGAGAGGTGGAATTCACTATAGAGTTGCAACCTAGGACTCAACTAATTTCCAAGGTTCCATACTGGATGGCGATATCAAAGTTGTTGGAGTTAAGTAAATAATTACAAGAGTTATTGGACAAGAAGTTTATCAGACCAAGTGTACCACTATGGGGTGCACCAGTATTATTTACAAAGAAGAAGGATTGGACTATGCACATGTGTATAGACTATAGAGATCTGAACCAAGTCATCATAAAGAACAAGTATCCACTTTCGAGCATAGATGACCTATTTGATTAGCTGCAAGGAGCTCATGTATTTTCTAAAATAGATTTATGGTCCGGGTTCCATTAATTGAGGATTAGGGTAGAGGATATAGCATAAACGGCTTTCTGCACTAGATATGAGCATTATAAATTTTTTGTCATACATTTTGGTCTAACGGATGCAGTGTTCATGGACTTGATGAATCAAATGTTCAGACCTTTATTAGACCGTTATGTGATTGTCTTCATAAATGACATACTAATATATTCTAAGGATTCAGAAAAACATACCAAACATTTGGCAGTTGTATTAAAAATTCTTTAGAAGGCCAAGTTATATGCAAAGTTTAGTAAATGTGAGTTTTGGCTCGATCAGATATCGTTTTTGGGATATATTGGGTCAAGAGATAGGGTATCTATAGACCCTACGAAAGTGGAGGCAGTGGTAAAATGGGAAAGATCAAGTACTATGACTGAGATCAAGTGTTTTTTAAGGTTAGACAGATATTACTGCAGGTTTATCGATGGATTCTTGAGCATTGCAGCACCACTTACTAGATTGACTAAGAAGAATGTAAAATTTGAGTGGGATGAAGATTGTGAGAACAGTACTAATGAGTTCAAGCCGAAATTCACTACGGCTCCGACATTGACCATTTTATCTAGTGATAGGGGTTATATAATGTACAGTGTTGCATCTAATCTAGGACTGGGTTGTGTACTAATGTAATATGGGAGAGTAATTGCTTATGGGTTCAGACAATTAAAACTACCTGACATATGACTTGGAATTGGCTATAATGGTCTATGCCCTGAACTTATGGCAGCATTACTTGTATGAGGAGACTTTTAAAATTTATATTGATCATAAAAGTTTACAGTATTTGTTTATATAGAGAGAACTTAATATGCGACTGAAGCGATCAATGAATTTGTTAAAAGATTTTGACTATAAAATCTATTACCACCCAGTAAAGGGAAACGTAGTAGTGGATGCCTCAGCTGGAAGAGTACAGGGATGCTGACACACCTAATAGTATCTGAATAGGAACTATGTGAAGCTATGTAGCAGTTAAAAATCAAGGAATAGTATCAAGGGGTGTATGTGGCCAGTTTGAGAGTTCATCCGACTTTTATCTAGAGAAGTAAGGAGGGTCAAATGACAGATGCAGGATTACAGTTGATTAAAAGGGAATTGAACAAGGGGTGTTGATAGAATTCAGTGTACATAGTGATGGACTACTCAAATTTCAAAACATAATGCGTGTTCTAAATGACAATAAGTTACGAAAAAAAATACTCAGAGAGGATCATAATACACAGTTTACCATGCATTTAGAGAGTACCAAAATGTATCAGAATTTGTAAAAACACTATTGTTGGAATGGGATGAGATGGGACATTGCTGAATTTGTGTCAAGATATCTGATGTGCCAGCAAGTGAAAGCCAAACATAAAAAACCAGGAGGGTTGTTATAACCTTTACCAATACCAGAATTGAAGTGGGAATATATCTCTATAGATTTATGACCGATTTACTAAGGACTTGCAAGAATCATGATAGTATTAGGGTGATTATGGATCGTTTAACAAAATCCTCCCATTTTCTGACTATGAGGATTCTGACTCGGTTGATCAACTAACCAAGTTGTATATCAGATAGGTGATCAGATTACATGGAATTCCTATTTCTGTTGTTTCTGATAGAGATCCTAGGTTTACATCTAGATCTTGGAGAAGTTTACAACAGATAGTAAGCACAAAATTAGACTTTAGGACGAGTTCCACCCCTAAATTGATAGGCAAACTAAGAGGACTATACAGGTGTTGGAAGATATGCTACAGACATATGTCATAGATATTAGGAGAAATTGGGATGAGATACTACCCTTAATGAAGTTCGCCTACAATTATAGTTACCATACAGTAACAGAATAGCTTTGTATGAGGCTCTCTATGGTAGAGCTTACTGGTCACCAATTTGTTAAAATAAGGTTGGGGAAAGACGGTTGATCGGGCTAAAATTAGTATAAGAAACTATCGCAAAGGTGTCAGGATAAGGAAGAACTTGCAAGCATCATATAATATGCTGAAAGGGTTTACAAACAACCGAATGAGGGACTTGACATTTGAGGCAGGTGATTATGTATTCTTGAAGGTGTCATAAATAGTGGTGATACAGAATCCAAAATCAATTAAAGTGATAAAAAAACTCCTCATATAATGATGCGAAATCGAAGATCAAAACATGTAATCCAAAATTCCACATATAACATTAACATGCAGAAACTTATCCCTAAAAAAACTCTCCCTACTTGACCTGCACCAGACAGAGAAGTGAAAACCAAGATAAGAGGGATAATTGAATTGATTAGAATGCCATTAGAAAAACCTTGATAAGTTAAAATCAATTTAAAATAGAGATTAATAAAAACACTACAAGTTACCCTAATAAGTAGATATTAATTCTCCACTAAATAAGAAAATTGAAGTAAACCTCACTAGTTGAAAACTAAAACTTCATAATTTTATAATTGAAACTTCAATTTTTACAAGTAGGAATTGATTAGCTATTTGTAGTGTAGGTCATATGAATAATAAAGAAAATAATATCCTAATTTAATGGAGAAATTACATAAAAAATTAAATATAGAATAGAATAGAAAAACTAGCAAAATTAAGAGAATTACAACTAAAATAGAATAGATATGATCTCCCTTTTTAAATAGAGAAGACCTTAATTAATCATTAAGATTTAGGAGAAGAAATTCTAGCAATATATTTTTGTCTTTCTCAAATGTTTTCCTTTTTTGTAAGAATTTACATTTAAGAAGTTTTCATGTTTCTCAGGATAGCTTTCGATTTAGGATCAATTTCCTTCATTGGCCGATTCTCCCTCTTAAATATAAAGATTTTTCGTGGGATTAGGAAAAAAAATCTCATTGGAGTTTTTCATTTCCTTGCATACACAAGAAGGAATTGTTGAGATTTGGAAAGAAGGGAAATTGGCCTTCTAAAGAATGTGGTATAGAGAGAAAACTGGAGAGGACGAAACTTGGTTTAGACTGGTGAACTTTGGAGGATGTGGTATAGAGAGAAAATTTGACCCTAGGTGTTAGGAGAACTGACAAAGAGAGGTTATTGATAAGCATCTGATTAGAGGATAAGGAATAAGGAGATTTAGGGAAGGTAGAGGTGAGGAACTGCTGATTTATGTCTCGGTGTGCCGATCGTATTGGCAAAAATTTATGTGTGTGGGGCCAACTAATGGCCAGTATTTGCATGAAAAATGCATTAAAATTTTCGATTGCTTCTGTTAGATTGAATTAAATCTTATGTGGCTGTTTGTGAATAGAGGTTATGACCGGTAAGGGTTGAACATCTTCATTTTATTCTATTTATAGGATGATATCTGAGAATCGAAGTAAAACTAAAACACCAATAGAAATAATTAGAAATAAAAGAGGGAGTGGTTTGATAGAAAAATTAGTGCTCAGTGGAAGTTGATGAGGTTCATAAAACCTTACAGCCTAGGAAGGAGAATTTTTGCAGGTTATGGAAATGAGTACAAGTCTGAGAAGGCAAGTGCATTAGTGAGGAAACTAAACAATGTGGAATAATCCTAAATGAGTAAAAGGAGGGTAAATGAGGCAAAGAAATTGGGAAAGGCCTGTAGTAAGAGAATAGTGGGTGGGGCAAATAGGAGAGGGCAAGAAATAAATGAGAATTTTAAGGGGGGAATAGTGGCTATGAAAAAAGGAAGTGGTTATGTTATTTAGTAGTATAGATTCCATCACAGATAAGATAACACATAATATGAGAAATTGTTAGGAGAATGGGGGAAAGCAGAATAGATAGAATCAAAGAGAAGATACCGATTTAGGCATTTAACTGATTTTCATATATTATTTTTAAGTTCTAAATTTATCTTACTAAGCCTGTGTACGCTTATTACATATTTTTTAAATTGCTGTAAAATATGAAATAGAACTAAAACTGTCGAGGATGGGGCCCAACACCTAGAAGAGGTGGATCAACTAGATGGAACACTAACCATTGATACATGCACACTTATACACAATAATGAAATATAACTTTTATAAATAAATTCCTATACTGCATATTGAGTTAATGAATGTGACAATGATGGTTTTAAATTAATGGGACCGAGTAGATTGGCTGAATGTATACTAGATATATTTTTTTAAAAATGGAAATTGGGTTAGTTTCACTGTATAAGGTGTTATTACATTAGATTGATATGACGGGTTATATTGACGCCTTTTGAATTTATGTCGAGGCATTACAGTTGGTATCAGAGTAAAATTATATGGCATGATTTCATACAATAGATTATAAAAAAAAAATCAATGGATTGACGTTGTTGGTTGAACTGCGGGAGACAAGTGGAGGCAATGAAGAGAAACAGAGGCCGACCTTGACGGGGATACAACCTAGCCCTCAGAATCCGCTGGGGGCACCCTAGAGGGCACAATCCTTCCATCAGGTGCCACTCTCTACTTTTCAAGGAACGCCCCCTAATCAACCTATGTTACCCACCACCCATCAAAGACCCCCTCCTACTCTACAGACACCATTTATGGGGAAAACAACTACCAACCAAGAGGACTTTAACAAATCGTGTAGGGTTTTCGAGAGCCTAGTGACGATGATTCGAGAGAGATAGTTATGACCATAAGCATATTTTCCTCCACATCAGAATTCTAGTTAGGGTAGGGTGGATATGAGTAACATTGAGAAGTATAGGAAACACAATCCCCTTACATTCAATGGGGGTTCCGATCCACTCGTGGCAGAAGACTGAATCAAAGAAATAGATAAGTATTTGACTTGATATAATGAAGTATAGTTAGCCACTTTTATGTTAACAGGACCAACAGAACATTGGTGGAATCTGAAGAAGGGAGCCATAGTTCCCCTAGTGACATGGGAGTTATTTCTTGAAGCCTTCAAAGTAGAATATCTTTCAGACTTCTTCAGGCAGCGGAAATAGACCAAATTCGCAGAACTTCATTAAAGGAGATTGCCAGTGACATGGCTTGCAGAGAAATACATAAATTTGAGACATTTTACCCTAGAGATCATGATGAAATGAGTTGAAGAAAGCTTAGAGGTTTAATAAAGGATTAAGGCTCGAATTGTATTACTAGGTAGCTGTATTTGACTTACTTATCTATCAAAGTGTATTAGAGAAGGAAAAGTTCATACAGACTCTGTATAGAGACACACCGAGTATAACAGAAGGCTCCCCAGCTATAAGCGGCTTCCACCACTCCCCGGTCAGACGGAGAATCGATAAAGGACAATTCAAGATCTAACCCCAGGTCATCAAATACCTCTAAGGAACACATAATGTACATGTTGTGGTAAGAGTTATGGAGATTGCCCGTGTACCATTACTAGTCAGGGATGCTATAGATGTGGTAGTACCCAACATTTTGTATGAGATTGCCCTATACTTGAGGAGCCCAGTGGACCTATGGTTCAAGGTAGGGTGTTCGCCATGACAATTCAGGATGCGGAGGCAACCCCAGATGTCATACAAGGTACATTTTATATCTCTAATTTTCCTACTAGGGTTTTAATTGACCCGGGAGCTACACATTTGTTCATCTCGCACATGTTTACATCTAAGTTGAAAGTAGAATCGGTAGTGCTAGATCGCATGCTTATGGTATCCACGCCAATTAGTGGTGCATTATGTACTGATGTAATGTATAAGTCGTGTGGGGTAGAAGTAGCATAGAGGGAATTGGAGGAGAATTTGATTTCATTATATATTAGAGATTTTGATGTAATCTTAGGTATGGACTGGTTTACCGCACATTATGCACATATAGACTATTTCTTAAGGAGGTTATGTTTAAAATTCCTAGTGAAGAGCCTTTTTCCATATAAAAAAATGTAATGTGTGACTAAAGTACAATAAATCAGAGTTTGTTGGACAAAGTGACAAATAGTTGTATTTCTTTTACTACTTTTGTATGATGTTGCATTTTGTACTGACGATCTTTATAAGCATAGTGTGGATACTCTTGCATCTATGGATTTATAAGGCAAATCTCTTACAAGTGTATTTGATAGGAAACTGGGGTAAAATGATCATGTTTCAGGAGATACCAGTGGTAATGGATTTTCCTGATATATTTCCAGAAGATCTCTCTGATCTACCACTAGACCGAGAGGTGAAATTCACTATAGAGCTACAACCTGAGACTCAGCCCATTTCTAAGGCCCCATATTAGATGGTGAGATCGGAGTTATTGGAGTTAGGTAAATAGTTATAAGAGTCATTGGACAAGAAGTTCATGAGACCAAATGTATCGCCATGGGGTTATTAGTAAAATTTTTTATTATCATTAAAATGTGAATATATGTGCAGTCCAGGATTGGCATTGAATGTTTATGAATTCTATCTCATGGTCCGTTTATTGACTATAACTATAACTGTGTCCTTGAGGGATGACTGTGTCTCTGGGAAAAATTTGAGTCGTAATTATAACTGTAACTATGACTTGTTGAAGCTATAATTTGGTCCATGTTGATAGTGTGAATTATCATATCTTTCTGTGATTGTGACTGAATGATATTATGTGATACGATAATGAATCTATGTGATATATGATTGGTTATATTGGTGAATGAAGAGAATATGTTATTATGTGAATATGTATATGAGATAGGGTATTCTATATGTTTAAGAAAAGGTATTATTATGTGAATATATATAATTAATATGAATATAATATTGCATTTATGAGATTGTGTATAAACCAAAAGTAATTTATGAGAATGTAGTTATGTAATAGTGGGTACCTTTTGGATTATTTGAAATATGAGAAGGAAATATATTCTATATGTGGATTGGTGCAATCAATGTGATTATGACGTTATGGAATTGAGATTGAGAAATAATGGATATCCTTTGAATGAAATGATGTATTTATAAGTGAAAACATGTTATTAGTACGATTTGCGTAGTTATAGTAGGATGTGGAAATCAGATGGTTGTGAAGGGCGTGGTAAGCTTGAGGTAAAGGTAATGGTTCGAATCAGTATATTATCTTCGATCTCTGAATTAAGGTCTTAAATTATTCTTGCTGGGCAAGTGGTGACTCACTTATTTTTTATAAATTTCAGAATAGGGAGTGCAGGACCAAGTCGAAGAACCGTCAGAACAGGAAGATCTTGATTAAAAAGAATATATAGATTTGTTTTTTTTTTGTGAATTTGATCTTTCAAGTTTTAAAACATCATTTGATCTCTTAGATTTCAAGTATATTAGGAAAATGTTTTAAATACCTTATAATATGTTATAGTTGAAGCATGTTGGAATTAGTAGTGAGAATGACAATCCTTATGGAAATATATAAATGTTATTACTTATTTCGATATATATGAATGAAAGATAACAACCATATTACTTATGAAATTTCGGGTTGTTACAATATTTCTTTTTAATATTATTACAAATAATTTTTTTTATTAATTGTATGTTCTTTCAGTATTAAAAGTTATTATAATGAAATATATAGTTTTTAATTTAGTTTATTCTTTCCTTATATTTTCTTTTCGTAACTTCAATATCAACAGTTATTTTAATATAATATACAGTTTCTATTTTTAAAAATGATAATACTTTCTATCATTATTTTTACTAAATACCTAAAAAAAATTCATTAAAAATACTTTTACTAAAAAGTTATTTTAAGAATATTTTTATCACTCGTAGCAGAATCTACTCTCATGTCAAAAATATCCTTATCTTGAATTAGATATGAACTGACTTGAAATCAAAATATTATTTTTATTTAAATTATTATTTTATTTATATTTTTATTTTATAAAACTAAAATATATACTAAATACAATCTTAAAGTAAACTGAACAATAAGAGTCCATTGAAATTCTGTTTCAAAATTAATTATGGTCTATATTTGGAACAATTCATAAGTGCTGTGAGATTCACTTGGAACAAAAAATTTGAGTTCATATAGACTTTATAAAGCATCGAAATAATATATACTAAGTTATATAGAAGTTGATAGAATTTAGAATATGTTAATTTAATTTCATGTAAAATTGTATAGACATAAATGCTATTTTTTACATGCCTTTAATGATATAGGAACTTGGATAATAGACACAGGTGCCACATCACACATATGCCATGATTTCAAAATGCTTTCAAAATCCGTAAAACTAGAACTTACAGTGCCTGTCTCGCTACCAGACGGAACCACGAGTCATTCAACCCACAAAGGAACCATAAAGCTGTGTGATAATTTAATTATACAGGATGTCCTCTCTATACCAAAATTCACTTGTAACCTTATTTCTGTTAGAAAACTAACTCAAGCTTCAAATACCGACATTTCTTTTTATGTCAACCATTGTTTTGTGCGAGATTTAACAACTAACAAAATATTGAGGAAGAGAACAATAATGAAAGGCTTGTACACCCTGAGTGAAGACATTGACTCTAACAAAGCATGCATCAGCCACACCCAAGAAAACAACCTACAACTATGGCACAAAAGACTCGACCACACATTTACAAAAAAATTGATCCATATTCCCAGTCTAAAGTTACCAGACAGTGCAGCTCTACATGATTGTGAAATATGCCCATTGGCAAAACAACAACATTTGTCTTTCCCTAAAGGTTTCATCAATACTAGTGATATTTTTAGTTTAATACATGTTGATCTTTGGGGACCATACCCAGTCAATTGTATCTCTGGTGCACTCTATTTTTTAACCATAGTTGATTTCTTAAGAGCCACTTGGATTTATTTATTAAAAGAAAAAATGAGTGTACCAAATACGTTGAAATATTTTTACAATCTAATACAAAATCAATTTTAGAAAACAATCAAAACAGTTAGGACAGACAATGACACTGAGTTCATAAACACTTAATATAAAATCTGTTTTCAAGAAAGGGGAATCATACATCAAAAAACTTATACGTATATACCACAACAAAATGGTGTGGTGGAGGGGAAATATAAACACCTAATACAAATTGCTAGGGCATTGATGTTTGAATCAAAATTACCAAAAAAGTTTTGGGACGAAGCCATACTCACAGCCACACATATAATAAACGTTTTGCCAAGTTCTGTTTTAAAATGGAAAACTTCTTATGAAATTTTGTACAAAAAGCAGCCAGATTATTCAAACCTAAAAGTCTTCGGTTGTCTATGTTTTGCTACAAATATTAACCCTCAAAAAGACAAGTTTGAACCCAGGACTTTGAAATGTGTTTTCTTATGGTATGCACCCGATGCAAAGGCTTACAAATTATATGATATAACAAACAGAAAAACGATTTTGTCAAGAGATGTCATATTTCATGAACATATTTTTCCATATCAAACAGAACACCCTAAACCAGATTACCATGACACACCACTGCCAATACCAAATAACAACACAGTAACCATACTTGAAAACCAGTCACAAAGAAGAGAAGAAATTCCCTTACCAAACATCATTCCCCAAGAGTTTGAAGTAAGGAGGAGCATTAGGGTAAAAAATAGGCCCACCTGGATGGAAGACTTTGTCGCCCATACAACCGAACAACCTATGTCTGAACTCCTTTTCCTCATGTCCATCTCACCTACATATAATCATGGCTATGTTAATTTCATTGCACAAGTATCTATTACGAAAGAACCAATGTTATACAAGGATGCTAAAAGGGACAGCAAATGGGTTGAGGCCATGCAAGCCGAGCTGTCCGCACTAGAAGAAAATAATATATGGGAACTAATTGCACTACCGAAAGGGAAGAAGGCAATCGACTCAAAATGGGTGTATAAAATAAAACACAATGTCGATGGATCAGTTGATAAATACAAAGCAAGACTCGTAGCTAAAGGTTACAACTAGGAGTTTGGCATAAACTATCATGATAGCTTCTCACCAGTGGCCAAAATGGTCACGGTTCGACTACTTTTAGCCGTGGCAGCTGCAAGCGGCTGACCAGTATATCAGTTAGACATCAATAACGCGTACCTACATGGGTTTGTAGAAGATGAGGTATAAAACCTCTAGAGGGCTACTTTAAGGCCAGTGAAGGGCAAGTATGCCGTTTAACCAGGAGTCTGTACGGCCTGAAACAAGCGGGTCGCCAGTGGAACAAGGAGCTTACTTGAATGCTTCAATCCATCGACTTCACCAAGTCAGAAGCCGACCACTGTCTATTCACAAAATGAACAAAAGAAAACTACGTTGCAGTTGTGGTATATGTGGATGACTTACTTGTCACGGGTCCTAATGATGAAGAGATTTGCGAAATCAAAAGCGCCATGGATGAAGCCTTCACAATCAAAGACCTCGACCAAGCGAGATATTTTCTTGGAGTCGAGATAGCTAGATCAAAAGAAGGGATCTACATTAGCAAAAAAAAAAATACACCAAAGATATTTTACAAGATATAAAGATGGAAGATGCAAAAGAAAGCCACTTTCTCCTGCCTTTCGGATTAAAACTAAATGCAGAAGAAGGAGAAATCTTACCAGACCCGGAGAGGTATAGACGCCTAATCGACCGCTTGCTTTACCTCAACTTCACCAGACCCGACATTACATACGCCACCCAACATCTCAATCAGTTCATGCAACAACCCAGATGGCCGCACCTCGACGTTGCACTACACGTTGTCAGGTACCTAAAGCAATATCCGGAGCAAGGCATCTTCTTTCCGAGAAAGAATGACTTTAAAGTTCAAGCCTTTTGTGACTCGGACTGGGCATCGTGTCCGATGACCCGCAAATCCATCATGGGCTTCTGTATCTTCCTCGGACTTGCATTAATCTCCTGAAAAACAAAGAAACAAACTACGGTGAGCAAGTCTTCTGCAGAAGCTGAGTATAGAAGTATGTCATCCACAGTATGTGAAGTTCAGTAGATAACCTATCTGCTTCGAGATTTTCAAATAATACTCTACTTACCCATAATATGAATTGTGACAACAAACCCGCCAAGCATATCGCAGCAAATCCGGTTTTTCACGAACGAACGAACTAGAAAAACAAAGAAACAAACTACGGTGAGCAAGTCTTCCGCAGAAGCTGAGTACAGAAGTATATCATCCACGGTATGTGAAGTTCAGTAGATAACCTATCTGCTTCGAGATTTTCAAATAATACCTAACTTACCCATAATATTGAACTATGACAACAAAGCCGCCAAGCATATCGCAGCAAATTCGGTTTTTCACGAACGAACGAAGCACCTTGACATCAACTGTCACGTAGTTTGCAACCAGGTTCAAAAAGGCTTCATTGAAATAAAACATGTCACCTTGAGGGAACAGCTCGCCGATCTGCTCACAAAATCTTTAGGAATCTCAGCACATCACTAACTTCTATTCAAGATGAAGCATCTGCAACAAGAAAGTTCAAAGGGTTAAAGAAGAGATGGTGAGAAACTCGAAGAGTCGAAAGTGAACTGACTTTATCTTGAGGAGCTGGTGAAAAGAATTATGTGTAAAAATGAAAAAAGACTGAAAAAAAATGGACAGGTGGATCGTTCAGATCAAAACCCTAAAATGAAGGGTCTAGATTTTTCATTTTTGTTTAAAAATTGGGGACAACTAGTGATCTCGGTTGATTCTAGAGACTACCCGCATCCTCTTTTCATTTATTCTCCTATATGTGTATATATTCCCAACGTCCCACTCAATAAAAGCAATAGCAGAAAATTAAAGAGCATTAAATGCTCCCTGTTAACCGGTTGAGCTTCTTTACAATTAGGGAATCCTGGATGGAATGCTAGAAAGGTATGATAGGCAGATCAAGGAGTCAAAAAAACAAAAAAATAAAAGAAAATGTAGGCCATTCTGGGTGAAAACTGGGATGAGCAGATTGGATAGGAATACTTGGTGATATTTCCTGATCTTTTGGTGTGCGGTGCAGATTTCACTTGCTGGGCTAAGTAGCTCATTTTGTTGTAAATTTTCATAGCAGGTTAAACATGAACAAGAGTCAGGTGTATAAGAAGCATGTTGCGGACTCAATAGAGTGCAGAAAAAATTTGGGGAAGGTGCAGGTCCATGTACTTGGATTGCTATGAGGATGTAACTGTTGGTACGAAATGTAGGAATAGACGGCAATACAGATTCTGGTTGTTAGCTTAAATGAGTTATGTAAATTCTCTTTGGTTACCATCTGTGTATTTGTGATATGTTAAGAGTTGAGGCTACAGTTATATGATGAAAGAACATAAAGAGGAAAGGAAATATTGAATTCATTGATTGGGTGCAGTAATGAAATGAAAATGGACTACGGTAAATGTTGTTGAAATGAGAATGACAGATGAGACGCACAATTGATCTCGAGTGTACGGGTTATCACATCTAATATGAGTTTAATTAACGGATCATTTTTTGTTTCAAGTTCTCAATTTTTTTAATTTTTTTTTAATGGAAAAAGTTGAAATGAATAGTTTATATTTAGATTTGCTCAAAACAATAATTTTAACAAATTAATTAAATTAATATTAATAAATTCACAATAATATTAAATTTATTTTCTATTGTTATTAATTTATTAGTTAAAATATTTTTTTAAATATTTAAATATGATTTAATTAATATTTTAATTTTTTCTGTTAGAAAATAAAAAAAAAATTAAGTATTTAAAAAAAGAAGAAAATATTAGAGTTCAAATTATAATAAAAATATTATATATCAAATTGTAACAAATGTTAAACTTTCAAAATTAATTTAGTATTTTTTTCTTATTTTATATTATGTACAATATATGTGTACATATTTGTATATATATATATATATATATATATATATATATTGTGATGCCTAATGCAAATAGGGCACCAAGGTCCAATATAGCATACATAAATTAAATAATTACATTGCGACAGAACCATGCATCCTATACAATTTACGAAAGCTATATTCTGAGGTAATTAGATTATTTACATTTACTTACAAGGTTTAGAGATAATTTACATATAAAATACTGGCCTCTAAAATTTCAACAAAATAAAAAAGGTCTAGTCCCACTTCTATTCCACCTGAAAGGAATCTAGGCATGACTTTTCACTAAATGCATCAGAATCTGCGTATGGGTGAATTTTGGTTTGGAGTGACTTCCAAAATATTCAGTAAGATAAGTAATAATAAAGTCATATGATTATAGTTTAAAAAACGTTCAAAGATGCAGAGTTTAAAGAAAATAATGAGATGTTTAACTACCCATATCACTAAAGAATATTTTTATACCATTCGGTTTATACAATAATAATTAAACAATCATCAGAAATGCTCAATGTTTAATAGGTTTGCATAATACATACACACAGAACTAAACACATCTTTGAAGTTTTATTACTGGTTTAAAAATATAAATAATGTTACATTGATTACAATGCTAGCAGCAGCTTAAACTTATTTCAAATGAGGGCAACCAGGAAACTAAACTAGCTAAGAGTAGGTGCATAAACAATTACAATATAATGATGCAAAGATATATATACAATCTCTCATAGTTCGGCCGCCATCCCACAATGCTCACTTCGGTTGCCATCATTTATGCCGTTGAACTCCAGAGCATGAATAGTACTCAGTTCACAATCCTTAAACCATTGAAATTCAATTTCAAAACTAGAACCCAATACCTCACCCAAAACCTAGTGGTTTTCATATTAAACCAATATCCCTCCAGGAAAATGTCACCTTGTACGCGATATCCACACACACTCGCTGATGGGTGTCGAATGTACCAAAAAATTTCATATTCAAACAACAAAATAATATTATAGTAACAGTGAATAGGTCGAATCCTCAAATCCTCAAGTAATTGAGTCTTAATGTTTTTTTACGACCAACAACTAAATAAAAAATGAAAGGAGGGGGGGGGGGGGGGTGAAAAAACAATATATTAAAACAAAATAGCAAATAAAAATTAATTAAATGAGATCAACAGAAAATAATTCAGCAAAATAAGAAAATAAGAATCAATTATGAATAGGTTTTCTATCAAAGAAATAATATTCGTTTTAATATGCAAGGTTGATCATTGATGCAAATATAATTCTTACCAATTGTCAATAAACTGATTCTACCTATTGGAAATGCTCCTAATAGCCAATATTTTCTTAATTTTAAATTAACCTAGAAACATTCATTGATTAACTCTTGCAAATGAACAACTTTGGAGACACTCCTAGAGTTTAATATACCAATAGCATTAAAAACTAGAAAGACCCAATTTTAACAAACAAACTCAATTATATGGTTTATTTAGATTAAATTATATATTTTCTTAGTATAGACACTAATTTAATACTAGTTATTAGGATATTTTAAATAATTACGGATTCATGAATCCTAAATGGTAATATACTATTATGCTAAACGCAGAATGGGTCCTATTGCAACGAATAATAAACAACAATATTCTTATGCATAGAAGAATATATAAAATATTAAAAATAGGAAAGAATAAAAATAAAGCAATTAGATCTCACAACCATTGTATTAAAACTTCAATTAAATCCTTAATTCAAAAAGATGAGTATCTAGCAGGTCATAACAAGTTTAGTACACCAGAAATTATTCAAAATCAACAGAGAAACGTACATAAAATAGAAAGAAAATTTGCTCTTCTCCTTCGTCTTTGTCGGCCTCCTCCTCACGGCTCTCCACTCTTTCTTTTATTTAAAGAGTGAGGTTTTGTGTAGTTAGGGTTTCTTTCCCCTTGATTTCAACCTCCTTTCTATTTTTTAAAAGTGTTATTTTAATTTGGTTTCCCGATTTTACCATTTTTTTTAGTTTGAAAGAATCCTAAAAGATTAATATTTGTTGTTCCCGCTAGGGTGTAAGCCTTACCCAACCCTTACCTGTGTACGAACTAATATATGCTACTAGAGCTGCCAGGTGCAAGCCTTACCAAAGGCTTGAGCATGTATGACAGTTTTGTGTACTAAATTAGTTCTGTTGCATTATTTTTGTAACACCCAAATTATTTTTTTTAATATTATTTTATTTTTATTTTTTTTTTGTATTTGAATTTTTTAGATTTTAATTTAATTTAATGAAAATAAAAATAATAATAATGATAAAATTGGGTAAAAATATTATCTAGATTTAATTGAAATTGATTTTGAGAAAAATGGGTGAAAATTTGGATTCTGAGGGTATTTTTGAAAAAAAAATCAGAAACGGGGTCAAAATGCAATTTGAAAAAGTTGTGCAACGTCAGTAGCCACGTTAACGATTTGGTCAGCAGCCTCGGCCAACCAGGACACGCCGCGTGGCAAGAAAACGCTGACACGAGACGGGCCACGTGGGCGATCCGCGTGCGCGCGATCGGACGGCCCATATTCGTTCCCGCGCGCACGGACGACCCATATCAAATGTGCGCACGGACGACCCATATTTCACGCGTACGGACGGCTCAGATTCGATCAGGCACGGACGGCCCAGATCACATCGCGATGGACGACCCAGATTTAATCCCAAATAAATCGCGATCGAATGGTCCATATTTAATCTTGACGGACGGTTGAGATCAAAAGGGAAAGGGTATAAATAACCTTACCCATACTTAACCAGAAACTCTAGCCTTCAGTGCCTCGCTGGAGAAGAAGAACCTGACGCCGGCCGCCGCCACCCGCCACCGCATTGGAGAATTTTTCGACCGCCAATCGAGGTAAATTTTCTCCCCCTGCCTCGTTTTTCGATGCTGAATCCGTCTATGGCCAAATCGGAGCTAAACCACCGGCCAATCGACCGAAAAATCCCGCCGAAGTCCGGCGGCAGCGCCACAACTTCTCTCTGTTTTTGCCTCCGATGAGGCCCTTCCCGGTCTCCGTTCGATGCAATTTTTATACCACTGTGATCACCATTCTTTTCTCTACAGGTTGACCGGAGCAAAATATCAAAACGCGATTCACGCCGGAGAAGCCGCCGCACCCGAGAGCACCGCCGGTGGTAAGTCTCGATTTTTCGTGATTTTTTGACCCACCGAGGGCCCTATGGTTGTTTTATCGCAGGGACCAATGCAAGTTTGGCCGAATTCGGTCGAAAACGGCCAACCCGTGGTGGATCACCGCCGCAAGCGGCGGCACCGTTACTAGAGCACGGCGGAGCCGCCGTGCCGGAATTCTAATATTGGCCGAAAGGGGCCCTAGGTCTGATTTGGAATTTTTTTTGGGACACTTGCAGGTACTGGTAGTGCGTTTCAGTTTTCCGAAAAAAATTCAGGGAATTTAGGGACAGCCCGTAGGCGCACTGTAGAGCCGATTTTAGACCTGAAACAAGTAAGAACCCCTCACCCTATTCCCTATCACGGTATTAAAGCTTAATAAATAATTAAACGGTATTTTGTGCTTTATAGATGTATAATTGATTAAGGTTGCTAATGGAGCCCGAGTATGATACATTGTTGGTCAGTTGTTGTTTGATCTAATTTTCAGTATTAAATGCAGTATGATGTTTGAAATAATTATTTTATGGTCTTGTATGCATGAATCATGGTTTATTTTATTATTGTTTGTATTATGGTGAACCCGATACTGTATTGTCTTGTTTGACGTCAATTACTGATTTACATATTGTGTATGATTGGATGATTGAGATCAAGAAAAAATGTAAAAAGGTTATGTGAATTGATAAATGGATAATGTGGACAGTCTGACTAGATATCCTAGGAGATGGTGGACGGACCGAGTCCGTAGGGAACCCTACCGGGAATGTGGTCTCTCATACCGGACGAGATATGGAGACCTTATGTGTTTTGGCGCCCATACCGGATGGGGTATGGGGACGACCCGTTTCACCCTCATACCGGACGGGGTATGGAGGTTTATGATTTTGGCGCCCATACCGGACGAGGTATGGGGACGGCTCTGGAATCAGATTATTAATGATAATAGTTCACGTGTAGCGGAGACCCCCTATGGATCCCCACGGATACTAGTAGGCTGGTAAAAGATTAAATTTATTGTCTGATTATTGAAATACAAAAGTAGGACATGTGTTCTGTTACAAAATCGATATGATTTTATGATGATTATCATGTTATTGTTTTCATAGGTTATTTTTATGAATCTCACAGAGGTAAGTGGACAGTAAAGGTTTTTATGTTAATAAATGATTTTGTTATAAATTATGCTCAATTGGTCGTTTTTATTTTCTATCGACCTTTACTTCTGTGGCAGTGAGATAGTGTGATATCTTTACTGGGTTAGTGTAGTTCATTCCTTACTTAACCATTTCAGATCAGGAAGACGTGGTTCCCGAGCCCGTTCTGCAGGAAGACGGCGAGTTAGACGCTTAAGGACCTTATAGCTCTATTTATAGTTTTTATCTCGAGTATCTTTTTTAATTAGCTTATTCTTTCATGTTTTGAGTACGTTTTTGGTTATTGTGTAAAAGATGTTAATCAAAATTTTTATTACGCTTCCGCATTTGAGATTTTTAATACATACATCTTCATTTAAATTTTTGAGACCGTTACAATTTTTCAGATATTAAGTTTTATCTTTCCACCTGTATCAAAATTTAGCAAAATCCTTTAAGTTAAATAGTAAATAATTCAAATATGTATTCAATCTAAACACTAAAAATGACGTTTATGCACACAATCAAATTCTCCCATACTTATCTTGTGCTCGCCCTCAAACACCATACAATATAGATCTCCAATTCACAACCCTTCACATTCAGTCCAACTATTCTCAATCATTCCATCACAAATCGTCTATTACATCTTAATCATTGAGTTGTAAAAATAACCATCAACTATTAGTTTACAGGTTTGAATTTCATGGAACCATACCAATGAATAATCACTTTGACTAATATTCAAATATGACATGAAAGAGTTTTGCAGATTTTCACACACAAAAATTTTCATTGAGAGAAACAACCATTACCCAGTAGAACAACCACCAAACCTGTCCAGATATAAGGATTTCATGTAATTGGTTCATGCTAAAAACAAAAAATCTATTTGTAGCCAACTTGAGCATTTTTATTGCTTGCTTGAAATGTCACTAACCTTTTGATGCAAGGGCAAATACTTGTGATGAATGCACTCGGTTACTCAGTTTGTTACAGTTTCAAGTGGTTATTAGGGCTATTCATAGTCATTTGACTTGAAATGTTACTAACATTTTGACGCGATGGCAAATATTTGTGATGAATGCATCCGGTTACTCAGTTGGTCATAGAATTCTAAACACACAAATCCGGACAAGTTGTAGTAAAGTTCTTCCTAAGTTTTGATATTCACTCAAAAATAAGAAAAAATCAATTTTTAAAGGCAATCCCCAAACAAGTCATATTTAAGATACATAATTAAAATAACTATTCATTAGGTGAAAAAATGAAAAACAAATTAAAAATTCATTGAGGATAGTCATAATTACAATTTGCTTTTTGGAATATCACAATTGGGTTGTTTTGAGAATAATTGAGATAGGTGTGAAAAAGTTGGGGTTAAGAGTTGTTAAAAGTGTATTTGTGGTATGCCTTGGGCAAGGTTAAAATGTACATCAGCGAGTGTCATAAAAGAATTTGAACACACCATAAGCAGTGCAACAAAGATTTGAATGCAGCATAAGCAGTGTAACAAAATCTCAAATGAAAACCTAAAATGCAACATGTTCCTCCCCAACACTTAAACTACACATTGTCTCCAATGTGATGTAAAGAATGAGTAATGAAATAAAAGAAATAATGAAGGGACATATCAACTCCCCTGGTTACTTGACTTGGAGGTGGGATGCACTAGGAAGCATCATCTGGTCTTGGGGGGAGGGCTGGTCTTTAAAGCTGGAGCTACTAACTGGGCTAGCTCCTCAACTTTATACAACTTGGTGGCCATCTAGAGACTCAGGATCTTGATGTGAGTCATTCGGGCATCCATCTTTTGTAGTCACAGCAGAATCACTTCCAAGGCAAGGGATTGTTGTGCGATGGAGGTTAAATAGAATCTGTGTTGACAGCATGTAGTTTAAATCCCAGATATGGCCAGGGCATAAGCCTTGGGCAAGACTTGTACGAACACCTCAAACTGAAAAAATGGCATGATCAAGCCTTGGGCAAGGCTTGTGCAAATATCCCAGAGGAATTGGCGTAGGTCTCAGGCAATGCTAGAGTAGTTGGCGTAAACCTTGGGCAAGTGTTATGTGAACGCTCCAGACTGAAAACCTAGTGGATCTATTCGTGGCCTCTCTGTTGGTGGGCTGTGAGTGATAAAAAAGTTTTCATAAATAAATAAAAAAATATCATAAATAAATAAAGAATTCCAAAAATAAACTAAAATTTAAAATAAAAACACTAAAAGAATTGAATGGGTTACCTCCTATTTAACATTTTTGTTTAACATCCTAAGGTAGACATTGATAGTTCTTTCATGTGTCTTCTGCAGGATATCTCAAGGTGATTTCTTCAACATTTGGTGTAGGGAATCCTTCATTGAGAAGCTTCAATCGATGACCATTGACCTTTAAAATTTTATTGGTGTTTAAGCTTTTGATTTCAACTGCACCATGAGAAAATATATTAGTAATGACAGAAGGACCTAACCAATCTTGATCATAATTTTCTAGAAAATAGCTTTAAACAAGAATCGTAATGCAAAACTTTTTGCCCTATCAAAAATTGCTTCCTGAAAGCCATTTTATCCTAAAAAGCCTTTGTCTTCTCTTTGTAGATCTTTGAATTTTTGTAAGCATCATTCCTAACTTTCTTCAATTTTTGCAGCAATTTGAACTCCAACTTTAATGCCTGCAAAACAGAAGGTATAAGTTTTGTGTGAAAAATATAAAGATTAACACAAGGCATTACTTCTTTGAGGTTTAAATGCATCTGATTTGTTCACTATATCTTATAGATTCTCTTCAACAATAAAATCCTCTCCTAAAATTTTTAAGCTGTCTACATCAAAATTATTAGAAATCACAATGTTTAGTTTATAATCATATCTTGAATCAAAGTGTTTTTGATTTAAAGATTCTATAGTATCAACACCATATACACAAGACACATCACTAGGATACTTTATATCATCATAAATATTAAAATTTATAATTTTTCCATCAAAATTCATAGTGAGAGTATCATCCTGCACATCTATCTTGGCCTTGGCGTACTAAGAAAATGTCTTCCGAGCAAAATATCAAATGAATTAGATGATTTATCATCTTCCATATCTAATACATAAAAATCAGGAAGAAAAATAAGATTATCAATTTTGACAAGCACATTCTCTATAACTTCTTCAAAATAAATAACTAATCTATCAGTTAACTAAATTATAACACTTGTTTCTTTCAAATGACCGATATTTAATTTTGAATAAATAGATAAAGATATTACATTTATTGATGCTCTTAAATCACACATAACTTTCTTTATCCCTATTAGGGTGTGTTTGGATAACTTTTAATATGGTTCATTAATGTATGATATTGTATACCAATGACAAAGTATGATAATGATAAAGTTATATTATATTTAAAAATTTTGTATATTAATATATGGTAATAGCAACTATTTTTGTTTAGATTGATAGAATGGTATAATTTTATATTTGATCAAATTATATATTTTGTTCATGACTTATTGTATGTAATAATAAATGAAAAAATAAAAATAGAAAAAATAATATATATATATATAATTAAATATATAGATACATGTATATATATAATTAAATATACATGTTTATGTATATATATAACTAAATATACTATATATATGTATATATAATTAAATATACAGATACATGTATATATATAATTAAATATATATAATAAAATAAATAAATTTTATAAAAAAAAATCAAGTGGCAATATGGTATACATATATATATATATTTATGTATATATGTGCAATTAAATAAAAGAAATTTTTAAAAAAAATACGATTTTTTTTATATTCATATTATATATATAATAATGATGAAGGTATAAATTTAAATAATAAAAAAGCATAAGGGTATAAATAGAAAAAAAAATAATCCAAACCACACAAAACCACTAATTTGTTGGTTTGAAAAAATGAAAAAAATAATGGTTTTGAGAATCATGCTAACAACTACTAAAAAACTATATCATGTGTCTACAAATACAAACAAATAAGGCAAAATTATAAAATTACCATACTATACATTAATAAATTATCATTTAAACACACCTTAAAGTGTCTATCTTGTAAAAAATAACAAACATATCTTGATCTTTGCATTTGTGAGGTAGTTTTCTCTGAATTATTGCTGGAATATTTTTCCACACACTTACCCTTTCATTGCGGCTCAGCTTTTTCTTATTGATGCACAACTCCTTTAAAAACTTCACATATTGAGGTACCTGCTTAATTGTATTGAGTAAATGAATATTTATCTCGACCTTGTAGAAAGTTTCTAAAATCTCTTTCTCTTCTTTTTCCTTCCTTAATTTTGCAAATCTTTCTAGAAATGATGGAGGGACTATGAATGATGCTAATTGGTTAGAATTTGGTTTTGTTCCACTTGTCTTGTCATCAACTGCAGTTTATGATTCTATGTCTTTTCGTAAATCTTGCCTAAAGCTTACCTGACTGGGATTTTCCAACAACTCTTTACCACTTTACAACATGACAATACTCACATTAAGTTTTGAATTTACCTCTATTTGAGAAAGTAGTTCACATTGGGATTCTAGCTTTCTCATTGACGTCACTAGTTGGTTTACTTGGGTCTTCAAACTTTGAATGTTTGCTCTTTTTTTTATTGAAATTGTTGGGTGTTAATAGCAAGTGATTTAATAATTTTTTCAAGAGATATACTTTGTTTTGGAGGTGGTCTTGGTTGATATTGTTAAAAATTTTGTTGTCTTGCTTCATACCCAAAATTAGGATAATCCCTCCATCCTAGGTTGTGAGTGTTAGAATAAGGGTCATATATCTCTTTCAGTTGATTGAAAAATTCTCTTATGGCATAGATATGTTGTTGGTCATCTTCTTGAAGTACATGACATATGTTCGTAGGATGTCCAAAATGAGCACAAATCCCACAAACTCTAACTTGTTGCATATTACCTACAATCATATTTCACACTAAAGTAGTTAGTTATGAAATTTGAGATTTAAGAGAAAAAATATTTACCTCATTCACCCTTATTGAGGTGTTTCCCTTCTTCCTAAACTGCTGCAAAGTGACAATCATGATTGCTATAAATTCTCTAATTTGGCGAGGTGTTTTATTCACTATGGTACTGCCACTAGCTACATCCCACATTTTTCTCTATGTGGGCAGCAGTACTTCATAAAAATAATGAATGAATGATTGTTCTACTATGCCATGTTGTAGGTAGTTTGCACACAACCGCTTGAATCATTCTCAATAATCATGAAGACTCTCTGAGTCTTTTTTTTATGCTGCATATTTCTCTCTTTATCTCACCGGTTCTAGAAGCAAGAAAGAATCTGTTCAAGAATAACTTTACTATATCGGTCCATGTGGTGATTGAGCCAGGAGGTAGGTAAAACAATCAATTTTTGGCTGCATCATCCAAAGAGGAGGAAAATGTCCATAATTTAATCTGTTCTTTGAACACTCCTTGCGACTTCATGCTTGAGTACACAAAATTAAATTTCTTGAGATGCTTTCGTGAGTCTTCATTCTCCAATCCTTGGAACTTGGGTAGCAAATGGGTCAAACCAGATTTTAGCTCAAACGCAACTTATAAGGCTGGACAAGTGATGTAAAGCAGTGTTGTCAGCTCCCTCAAAGTACATTTCTCGGTCATATACTCAATTTCTACTTCTATTTCGGTGGTTGTATTCTTTTATGCAAAAACTGTATTCTATTGAAATGTTTCCTTTTCAGCTTAGTTTTTTCCTCAGTCTCTTGATGGTTTTTTCGATTTTTGGATCGTAAAAATAGGTTATCCACAATCAAACTTGATCATAAAAAGAATTAAATTAGTCAAACTTCAATTCCCTAGCAACGACGCCAAAATTTGATGAGTGTCGAATCCACTAAAAATAAATTCTTATTTAAATAACAAAATAATGTTATAATAGTGGTGAATAGAATCGAATCCTCAAGTAATTGAGTCTTAATGTTCTTTTACGACCAACAATTGTGAAAGTAGGGGTTTTTGCTTTGAGTTGAAATTGAACAACTAATGGATTAAAACAAACTAGCAAATAAAAATCAACTAAATGAGATTGACAGAAAATAATTCAACAAAATAAGAAAATAAGAATCAATTATGAATAGATTTTCAGTCAAAGAAATAATATTCGTTTTAGTATGTAAGGTTGATCATTGATGCAAAGATAATTCTTACCAATTCTCAATAAACTAGTTTTAGCTATTGGAGACTAATAGGCAATATTTCCTTAATTTTAAATTAATTAAGAAATGTTCGTTGATTAACTCTTACCAACGAACAACCGCGGTGACACTCCTAGAGTTTAATACACTAAAAGAATTAAAAACTAGAAAGACCTGATTTCAACCAACAAATACATCAATGCAGTTCATTTAGATTGAATTATATATTTTCTTAGTGAACACTAATTTATCACTAATTATCAGAATATTTTGAACAATTATAGATTCAGGAATCCCGAATGACGTTATTCTATTATGCTAAACGCAAAATGCGCTCTATTGCAACGAATAACAAACAACAATATTCTTATACATAGAAGAATATAAAAATATTGAAAATAGGGAAGAATAAAAATAAAATAATTAGATCTCACAGTTCTTATATTGAAACTTCAATTAAATCCATGACTAGAAAAGATGAGTATCTAGCTGCTTATCACGAGTTTAGTACACCAAAAATTATTTAGAATCAACAGAAAAAAGTACAGAAAATAGAAAAAGAATCTGCTCTTCTTCTTCTTCTCCATCGGCCTCCTCCTCACGGCTGTCCTCTTTTTCTTCTATTTAAAGAGTGAGGTTTTGTGTAGTTAGGGGTTTTCTCCCCTTAATTTCAACCTCCTTTTTATTTTTTAAAAGTATCATTTTAATTTAGTTTTCTATTTTTGCCTTTTTGTTTTTTTTGTTTTAAAGAATCCTAAAAGATTAGTATATATATTGTTTCCACTATAGTGTAAGCCTTGACCAAGGCTTACCTGCGTATAAACTAATATATACCGCTAAAGCCGCTAGGTGCAAGCCATTCCCGAGGCTTGAGCACGAATGACGATTTTGTGTGCTAAATCAGTTATGCTACACTATTTTCAGATATTAAGTTTTATTTTTTCACCTGTATCAAAATTTAACAAAATCTCTTAAGTGAAGCAGTAACTAATACAAATATATGTTCAATCTAAGCAATAGGAGTAACGTTTATGCACACTATCACTCGCACAGACCCTTCTGGCATCTATACATGTCCAACAAAGTCCCTCACTCACTTGTGCAGCAACCTGCTCAAAAGCATCGTGCCAGGGACATTTCCCGGTGGTTCTGGGTACTCATAAAGCATCCCCTACACGAACCTGCACGACTAGCTCGTGTGTGCCTAACAACTTCAGCACGTTGGTGCCTGGCACGTTTGAGAGAAGCAATTTTGGCTTCTGTCACCAATTCCTTTCCATTTTCACTTTGTAATTTCAACTTACATTGTTCTGTCTCATGTCCAACAAACAATTCATCATCAATGAACTTTAAAACATCCATAATTTACACATTAAACATCAAAAGAATACAGTTCATGAACTCACTCACCCTTTTCAATTTAAACACCAACTCACTTTCAATTTTTGAATAACTTACCAATGCAAATGCTTATCTAACAATCCATAAATATAATAACTCGATTATTCCTTATCTTATCTCGAAGAAGACCACGATTTGGACTCAAAAGCACGAAGGAAAGAGGATTTTATGATTGAAAATCGGTTCTGCAACTCACCAAGAAACTGTTGCGGAACCTGTGAAGCATTTTGAGTTAGGTTTCGGTTTAAGAGTGGTTTTGCTTCCAAAAAATGAATTTCTAATACTCCTAACAACCTATTCTAACTGGTAACTACTAATGATTGTGAAAAGATTGAAAATGGAAATGGTATTTAACAGAAAAACAGTGATCCTACCTGCACAGTTCGCGATGGCAGGTGCAGCAGCAAAGAAGCTTCGGGTTTCAAGCTTGCTGAAGTTTCTGGGCTTGAGGAGCTGTAAAATGATTGTTTAGATGCTAAAGGATCGAGAGGAACAAGTCATAAGGGAACTCACCTAAATCGGAACAAGAGAATTTCTTCAACACACGCACCAGACCTTCCCCTCGGTACAGATCTGTTCTTCGCACACTGCTGCTTCTCTGTTGTGAAATAAAATCATCCTGCTTCTCTGTTGTGATGTAGGCTGGCACTGGAATAGCAGAACTCACAGCACTTGAGACATCTAAGCAGGTTATATAGCCTACTATTAGCTGGAATGTTCATTAATCTGATGCTTTAATATGTTTTGTCAAACTTGGAATATTTAATAGGAACACAACCTAACTGAGTGAAATAAGTTCTGATTCGGATGCAGACAAATATCCCACTGGAAAAGGCTAGAAAGAATATTTGGCTTGTGGTCTCTAAGGGGGTAAAAAGCTAATCTGGCTTCTTACTGCATGAGACGTGGGTCCTCTTTGATTGCACATCTTTTTCACTATATTCCAATATTGAAGTGCAAGTCTTTGTAGTAATTAATTGTTAGTTCTCGCAAGGAATCACTTCAACATTTCAAAAACCATGGGCTCATGAACACGAGCCTATAAAGGAACTTGTAGATGCTGTTAAGGTGCACTCTCTCTCTGTCTCTTTCCCCCTCCTCTCTCTCTCAAACTCATATGGGTTTGAAACAAATTTTTAACTCAATTGACTTTATTACTTTCAGGCGATCAAACCAACAGTGCTGATTGGAACATAAGGGGTTGGTAGGATATTTACTCAAGAAGTTGTTGAGGCTATGGCCAGCTTAAATGAGGTACTTTGTATATCCATATACTTATAAACTGAGATTTTTAAGAGCAGGAAGCAAAACTGGCTTTTCTCATAAATATGACTAAATCAAATGCAGAAACTCATTATTCTCTCTCTTTCCAACCCAACTTCACAACCCGAGTGTACTGCTGAAGTCAGCTTATAAATGGAATCAGGTAACAGAACCATGCAACTTGTACATGTTACTTCTCCATCTGAGAAAGCATCATGTTAATCAACTTGTTCTTTCATCCCTTAATGCTTTAGAGGATGCATTTAATAAATTTAGATATTCCATTGATTGAGGACTGACTTTGGCATCTTTTGTTCAGGAAAATAATGCATGCATCTTCCCTGGATTTGGGATTGGTTTGATAATGTCTGGTGCAATTCGTGTGCATGATGACATGCTTCTAGCAGCCTGTAAGTATACATTCCTAGTAATGCCTTTGCTGCACTTCCATCAAACTTCACAATAGTTGTTCTACTTTTACTCTCACTTCCAAAGCAGCTCTTGTCATTTTTCTGTTTTTTATGATGATTGACTCCTTGCATCTTTGTCGTATTTTTGTGGAACAGCCAGAAGCATTGGCTTCACAGGTGACTCAGGAAAACTTTGACGAAGGACTCATACATCCACCATTCACGAACATAAAAAAGATTTCAGCACATATTGCGGCCAAAGTAGCTGCTAAAGCTTACGAAGTTGGTAAGCACCTAAGTTGGTTAGCAAATTATACGTGTATGCCAAATATAAGTTGCAGCATATTATGTAACTGTTGAAAAGCTATGCAATCATCTTGTAGGTCTGGCTACTCGTCTGCCTCAGCCTAAGGATCTGGTGGGGTATGCTAAGAGTTGCATGTACAGTCCCGTCTATCGTAGCTACCGGTGAAGTATGCTGTGTTAGAATTGGGACTCTTAAATCACATAAAACTGTAACTATGTTGTTTTTTTTAACGCCCTCAGCTCCCTTCAAATTTTTTATTTGTTCAGTTTCTATGGTAGAAAATGTTGATTTTTCGATAAAAATGTGATAATAACATTTTGAGACTGTGAAACCACTTAAACATGAAAATCTTTGCAGTCTTTTTTTAATGAAGAAATTTCATACTAATTTACACTGCAACTATGTTGCAACCAAGGAAGAGCAACAATCAGCATCGGATAATTTTCTTTTAAAAAAATTGTGGTTAAAAACTCAGAAATCTTTAAACATCCAGATATAAGTATAATAAATGTTGATTGCTTGGTTAGGGAATGGTTAGTTAAGAATAGGTTTGGTGGAGAAAATGGAAGCAAAAGGCGAGTGTCACATCGGCCAGACCCAAGCAACTCTATGGGAGTCGGTCTTCCACGGGAAAACAGCTCGCAGGCAAGCAAGCTACGGCACCCGCATAGCCGCGGGCAATGCGTGCAATGACCGCCCGTGGCTTTCGTGAGATGACCCATACAATGCCCTGCATGATTGCGGGCTGCCAGACCAGCTTGGCAGATGGGACACATGCGTGTCCGCGGCTCACAACCTCATGGATTGGGGAATTTTTCCCACTTCCGCAGGATTATACTTAATTTCCTTTGGGGAATTAATTCTTGTTAATTAAAAATATAATTTCTCCATTCAAAAGAAACAAATTAAAACAAAATAATAAATGTGGTACAATTTGCGAATTCCTGAAATACCTATTTTATTAATAATGTGGTGGTTACATTTATGCATTTATAATATGTACTAGTTAAGGTTAATAAAAAATTAATTTACAAAATATTTGTATAATAATATTATTAAAAATAAAAAATTATTATTATTTTTTAATAATATTCGAACTTCAATACCATGATAATTATTTGCATGAAATAATCATAGGTGGCGGGTGACAAACAATAAAGGTGTAATACCGCATCTATACTTGAAAATTCGATTAATAAAGTCTTCACTTTAAATTAATTATTTTAATTCTTATTTTGCAAAATTTTCACAAGCAGAAATTAAATTTAAATAATCGGGCTTATTTATGGTAAAAATATCAATAAATAAACAGAATAAAACATAAAAAATTAAATTAAACTCTAAAATTAATAAAATAGGGGCTCAAGAACATAAATAAAAGAAAACTAAAATTTGAGGGCCTTCAGCAAATTAAAAAGGACTTAAATATCAAAAGTTTCAAAAATCTGAAAGTTTTGACACCTCGGCAAGTAAGATGTCAAAATGGGCCAATCGGAGGAGGCCCTTCGGCCACGTGAACACACAATTGGAAGTATTCGGGAGCGGACAGATAAGGTGAGACCATATGTGCTAAGAAAAAAAAAATCCATAATTATTTCTAATTAGAATTTGTAACTTATTATACATATGAATTTTACCAGAAAAACACTTTAAGGTGTGTGTATAAATCAAAAGTTTAAACAAATTATATGTTTTCTACTTTTTAGAAAATTCGATTATTTAAATTTTAATTATCACAAGACATAAAACGAGTGTGGATACATTTCTGTTATATCATCTTCATGCTCCCATCGAGTTGATAGTGTTGCCATAAAACTTTTAGGAATGAAATCACTTTTGAACATAATACATTTTCATTACTCCGATACCACATTAATGCTCACATCATTCATACGCATACACATAAAATTTATCACAACCACTCTTGGTTTCTCTCACTTGTTACTTTTCATGAGAACTTAATTAATAGAAATATACTTTTACTAACATTTCCATACAAATCAAATAGTGAAAAACACATAAATAACTTACCTACCCTAGTCCAAGCATTGTATAAATAAAAAATAAAAAAAAAAATTTAGGAGTGTTCTCAAAAAGTGTTAAAACTTTTAATAGCTCAAGTCACATGGTTTGTATTATATTTTTTTTTTACTAACAATAAAAACACAAAAAAGTCAAACTCTGATAAAATACATTAATGTGTACAAACAATCCATTTTTCAAATATTTCCCTTGTAAATCTCTCTGTAAATAAATAGCTAAAAAATAAATTTTAAAATATTTTTGAATAATAAATACCCATTAATTATTAACAATGTGCAAAGATCTAATCAAACAATTAAAGAAAAATATGAAATTTTTTTTCTTTGATTTTCACACTCCCCCCCCTTTTTTCTTTCTTGGTTCTACATGCATCTCATTAGCCCTCCGACGGATACGCTGAAGATCATAATATTCAGGCATCAATCAGTCGAAGAGTTGGTATAGAACTCCCCAATGAAGCTTGGGATTTTTAATTTGGGAAAAATTCCAAATGAAGTAAAAGTGGAAGCCACGTAAATTATGCATACACACATATTTATATGTACGTTGAAGAATGAGGCAGACATTACGAGACCAATTCAACACACTTTAAAACGATTTTAATTGTTTGAACAACTAACTAACAACCACCAGATGCATCCTTTTGCTTCCATTTTCTCCACCAAACAATCAACATTTATTACATACCATTTTATCGACATTTATTATATCTATCTGCATGTTTAAAGGTTTCTGAGTTTGATAACCACAATTTTTATTTTAAAAAACTATCCGACGTTGATTGTTGCAAAATAGTTGCGGCGTAAATTAATATGAAGCTTCTTCTTTAAAAAGAGACTGCAAAGATTTTCATCTTTAAGTGGTTTCACAGCTTCAAAATACTATTATCAATTTTTTTGAACAAAAAAAAAGAAAGAAAAAAAAAACCAACATTTTCTACCATAGAAACTGAACAAATAAAAAATTTTGGAGGGAGCTAAAGGGCGTAAAAACAACATAGTTACAGTTTTATGTGATTTAAGAGTCCCAATTCTAACACAGCATACTTCACCGGTAGCTACGATAGGCGGGACTGTACATGCAACTCTTAGCATATTCCACCAGATCCTTAGGCTGAGGCAGACGAGTAGCCAGACCTACAAGATGATTGCATAGTTTTTCAACAGTTACATAATATGCTGCAACTTATATTTGGCATACACATGTAATTTGCTAACCAACTTAGGTGCTTACCAAGTTCGTAAGCTTTAGCAGCTACTTTGGCCGCAATATGTGCTGAAATCTTTCTTATGTTTGTGAACGGTGGATATATGAGTCCTTTGTCAAAGTTCTCCTGAGTCACCTGTGAAGCCAATGCTTCGGCTGTTCCGCAAAAATACGACAAAGATGCAAGGAGTCAATCATCATAAAACACACAAAATGACGAGCTGCTTTGGAAGTGAGAGTAAAAGTAGAACAAGTATTGTGAAGTTTGATGGAAATGCAGCTACGGCATTACGCAAAATGACAATGACTCGGCTGTTCCGCAAAAATATGACAAAGATGCAAGGAGTCAATCATCATAAAAAACACAAAATAACAAGAGCTGCTTTGGAAGTGAGAGTAAAAGTAGAACAAGTATTGTGAAGTTTGACGGAAATGCAGCTACAGCATTACTAGGAATCTGTACTTACAGGCTGCTAGAAGCATGTCATCATGCACCCGAATTGCACCAGACATTATCAAACCAAGCCCAAATCCAGGGAAGATGTATGCATTATTTGCCTGAACAAAAGATGCCAAAGTCAACCCTCAATCAACAGAATATCTAAATTTATTAAATGCATCCGCTAAATCATCTGAACTTCATACCTGGCCAGGCACAAAAACTTTATCCTCATATTCAACTGGGGCAAATGGGCTTCCACTAGCAAAAATTGCACGTCCCTGCAAACCCCACCACAGAAAAAAGCGATTCAAGAAGGCTCGTCATGAGTTTATCCTAAGCAACATAAAATCTTAACAAAATCGACATTAGCGTTAAGGGATGAAAGAACAAGTTGAATAACATGATGCTTTCTCAGATGGAGAAGTAACATGTACAAGTTGCACGGTTTTGTTACCTGACTCCATTTATAAGCTTCTTCCGCAGTACACTCGGATTGTGAAGTTGGGTTGGAAAGAGAAAGAATAATGGGTTTCTGCATTTGATTTAGTCATATTTATGAGAAAAGCCAGTTTTGCTTCCTACTCGTAAAAATCTCAGTTTATAAGTACATGGATAGACAGACAATGTACCTCATTTAAGCTGGCCATAGCATCAACAACTTCTTGAGTAAATGTCCTACCAACCCCTGATGTTCCAATCAGCACTGTTGGTTTGATCGCCTGAAAGTAATAAAGTCACCTGAGTTAAAAATTTGTTTCAAACCCATATGAGTTTGCGAGAGTAAGGAGCGGAGAAGAGAAAGGGAGAGAGTGCACCTTAACAGCATCTACAAGTTCCTTTATAGGCTCATGTTCATGAGCCCATGGTTTTTTGAAATGTTGAAGTGATTCCTTGCGAGAATTGACAATTAATCCCTACAAAGACTTGCACTTCAATATTGGAATATAATGAAAAAATGTGCAAACAAAGAGGACCCACGTGTCGTGCAGTAAGAAGCAAGATTAGCTTTTTACTACCTTAGAGTCCACAAGCCAAATATTCTTTCTAGCCTCTTCCAGTGGGATATTTGTCTGCATAAGAATCAGAAGTTATTTCTCTCAGTTAGGTTGTTTTCCTATTAAATATTCCAAGTTTGACAAAACATACTAAAGCATCATATTAATGAACATTGCAGCTAATAATAGGCTGTACAACCTGCTTAGATGTCTCAAGTGCTATGAGTTCTGCTATTCCAGTGCCAGCCTACATCACAATAGAGAAGCAGCATGATTTTATTCCAAAAGAAAAGGAAAATAAAGCAGAAGACTTTCTACTTATTACATATTTCCTTATTCCTTGATGGAAAAGTAATTAGGCTGCAGAGCATGACCTATAGCCTAGGATAATAGCTACTCACCTCTCCAGCACCAAGGAATAGGAATCGGTGGTCAGCTAAAGATCCCCCAACAAATTTCAGAGCTGCAACCAGGCCAGCAAGGACCACAGATGCTGTGCCCTGGAATAATATCATTATGCATGGTATTAGACACAAAGATATGGCTATATCCTGTCATAACTAACTGCCATACCTGAATATCATCATTAAAAACAAGATGAGTTGTGCCATACTTTGCAAGCAGATCAAAAGCATTATGATTTGCGAAGTCTTCAAACTGCAACAAATTTAATGAAAATTTAGAGAGCATGAAGAAAACAAACAAGTAATCTAATCCTTCAATGATGTTGGTAGCCAACTACCTGAATGAGGACTTTCTCCCCATAGTTCTGCTTTACTGCAGTCATGAATTCATGTAGAAGTTCAGCATATTCCTGAACAAGCAGCAGGATCCCACTTCAGTATAACAAAAACTATCCAGCTTCAAAAATGAAGCTAAAAAGCAGATGAGATAGGCTAATTACCTGTCCAGTAGCCCTCCTTTGCCGAAGACCTATGTAGAATTCATCTTCCAACAACTTCTCATTATTTGTTCCCACATCAATGGTTACAGGCAAGCACTGAATAATCAACATAGTCAGAAATTTTTTGTTGTGAAAATTAGAAAAGTAATGGTAGCATGAATAAAAGTTGGAAGAAACTAATTTCCAAGTCTTGGAGTTTCAAATTCTCCACGGTCTGAATTGCTACAGCTCTCTAATTAAACTTCATGGTGTTCTATGTATACAGAAAGAAGCATTAACATAGTTTTACCAATTAACAGAATCACGGACAACTAAAATACCACAAGGTTTTCAATTTGAAAAATAATGGCAATGACACTCCGATATGGGATTGCACGCTTGACTAGCTTTTCTCCGAAAATTTTCATGCTTGGCGCATTATTTTCCTTACTTCTTTTTGAGAGAGAGAGAGAGAGAGAATTAAAATCAAACGGGAACCATAGGGGTCCAATCAATACACAAAAGATACATCAAATGACCTTAACATTTACATCTAATTAGCAAACAAGCTATTTGAACAAATAGAACATATCAAAGTAAATCTGCAGCCTTCTTTTATTTAGCTATTTAAGGGAAGAACTGCACCCTCATGATGATACTTACAGCTGAAGGACGGACACCTCCAAGTGCAGTATAGAGAGAAAGCTTCCCAACAGGTATTCCCATCCCCTGGAAAAAGAATTTATCATTAACTAAATTAATAAATACATGCACATGAAAACCACATGACAAGTTTACTAAATAACAAAAAATCAAAAAGTTGAAGGAAGGGATACTACTAGAAGCATAAAAGAATCTGCGGGTATCAAATCAGAAAAAAGGATGTTATTTACCTGACAGCCAAGATCCCCTAACCCTAAAATTCGCTCCCCATCAGTAACGACAATGACCTGAATATTCTTCTCAGGCCAGTTTCTCAATACCTCGAGAATCCTTCCCCTGCAAATGACCACCAATTAGTTCTAGTATACATAGCTCAATGCAGTATTAAAAAATTGTAAAGTTAACTAATGAGGGCAACAACAAAGATGGACTGGCATACTTCTCTTTCAAACTGATAAACAGACCCTGAGGACGCCTGAAGATACTTCCATATTTCTGGCAAGCCTCACCAACAGTTGGAGTGTAGACAACAGGAAGTAACTCCTCAACATGGTCAATCAAGAGCTTGTAAAACAATCTTTCATTTGTCTCCTGAAAGCCAAGATTATAACAATTTGAAACATTAACTTCAACCATTTTTGTCGAATAAAAGACAGGCTTCAGGACGCAATCAATGAAAAATCTACCGCATACATTTCCAAAAACTTTAAAGAGACCATGTATCTTTATTTGGGAGTCACATATTCCAACTAGAAGCTTAGGAGACAAAACAAGACTGAAATGTTTCAGCAACTACCTGCAGATCCATCATGGCCATATACTTCTGCAAGGGAACTTGGTACTGTCGGAGGGTGTGCATCATTTTCTTCACCTGACGAGTGGTAACAAAAGGGAAGAGTTATTGCATGTTTACTGAGAATGACACTGAAGGAATTTATGTTCATTGAGAGTGATATTGAAGAATCTATAAGGCATGAAAGATAACCTGCAGGTCTTGAGAAACAACAGATGGGGGCAAAAGACCTCGCAAATAGTGGGCATCTCTCTCTTTGTCATTGAAAGCAAGCCCTTTGTTATGGTGAGGATCACGTAACAACGAATATCCACTGCAGCAAAGAAAATAGATGACTAAATAGAGAATTAACGCAGGCAAGGCAAAACAAAACTAGGCATTTTCATCAGATTATGGTGTCAACAAAGAACAATCAGAAGCCATAAAGAAACAGAAAGATTCCTCTGAGATAAACAGGACAGAAAAGACAACCATCACCTTGCTTGCTAAAAATGTTCCATACAATGATAAAATGCAAATAAAAGTTGCATGCACGATGAGATGTCAAAATGGTCTAAACACTCTTCTTAATAGGACATAATAGTTCAACAAGTATTACATAAGATTACAAGGGGACCGCATAATGGTATTACACTCACGAATCACGAGAGTGAAGCCGTTACTAGGAAAACAACAAAATCACCAAGGACAAATTCCTTTAATGTAAAAATTCAGTGTTAAAATCTCATTAACAAGAATCAAGACTAAAAAACCAACAAAAAGCAGAGCAACAAAACAACAAAAGGAAAACGCATAGGTCACACTGAAAACACATCCAACAGGCTATCTCACCTAGCAACAGAGATAGACCAAGGGGTAACAAGTTGATCCTCAGTGGCGGCATCTTCACCGTACACGTCTTGAACTCCACCAGCAACAGTGGCTTTGGGGTCGAGACCAAGCACTGAGGCGCCTTCTCTCATGTCCTGCAACGTGCTCTCCATCACGACGCTGGCGTTACGGTCTCTATTGGAAGACGAGGCAGCCACCACTCTCACTGTAGCAGGGAATAGTTTTTTATGCCTAGAAGACAAAGGACTATGAGACCCAGGCAGGTCTGTTTTATTCTGTTCAACCCAAAAAGAGGTAACACAAGAAAAAATATCAGAATCAAGGAAATCTATACAAGAAGACACAACAAGGTAATAATTTGCATGTCTTGCATCTAAACAGCTTGAAAACAGTAGATATGAGCCATAAGATCTTCAATGCGTGTTAAATACAAAAGAGGAAATAAACGGATTAAGAATACGTGATTTTCGATGTGATACATGAAACGATGAGATCAATAAAACCCGGTTTATAAAGTTGAGATTTTGTGAATCTTTTGAGCGAAATTGTTAAAACCCAGAAGACCGAAAAAATGGAAATTGAATGTGAAAATGAAAAAACTTGGATAACTCCGTAAATTGAACAATAAATAGCAAATTACACCAAACCCAGATGTGAGAAACTGATGAGAGCATTCGATCCGTGATAATATAATAAACTTTATGCTCCTCAATAACAACTAAAGCCAGAAACAAAAACCTGTAGAAATTAGACCAAAAAGAAAAAAGAAAATCTCGCGACTTTCGACGTGGAAGAGAAGCAAGCCAAGCTAATTGATGAAATGGGTATGGTCAAAAAGCCTGGAAAGAGAAATGGGTCTGATTTATAAGAGATTTTTCAAAGCAAATTACCAAATAACAGCTTCGGTTCAACGAGATCATGGCGAAATAAGTGAGCAAAGACAGCGTTTTTCGGTTTCTCTGTACTCTACACAAGCAGAGCCAGAGAGAAAAAGACGAAAAGAGAAGAGAAGACGAATAGAGAGGAGAGCGTCTTTCGGATACTCAAAGCTTTTCTTGCTTCCCTCTCTGCCTCTCCCTCTCTCTCTCTCTCTCCCCCCTCTCTCTCTCCTCTTTTACACTAAATCAGGTAGACGCAGAGAGAGAGAGAAGAAGAGCGAAGATGGCGAGGAAGGAAACTAAAGACGTGTCGTTCTTTTCTGCTTCCCTCCTGAAATGACATGTGAGTTCCTGCTCTCGTGCCAGTATTACATAAATGCCATTCAACGTACAGATGGACACTAGGTTGTTATATCCATCTTAATACGTGTTTTCTATTCATTTTTTTTTAATTTTAAAAAAATTATAATATATTTAAATAATTAATTAAAATTTATAAAATTTTAATTGAAATAAAAATAGTTTTAATAAATATAATCTACCTAAAAATAAATATAAATAAATATTAATCAAAATTTAATTAATTTAAGTAGATTAAAATAAAATTAAAATTTTATTGATAAAAAATATATTGGTGAATACGGTGCATTTTGGACGTGGATTATGGAATAAACCCGCTCCTAGGTTTATTTTTAATTTTACGTACACGTGGGCCCATTTTGCTGTGGGGCCCAATTTTTGTATTTTGCGGCTGTGATCCGATACGAAGACTGTGGGTGTTTGATAACGACGGTGCGGTGGTTTTACCCAAGGATTCCCGCAATACTTCGTGGCGTAAAACCGCTGCGTTTTTACTGATAAAACCAGGAGTGGTGTGGTTATGAAATGAGAGGGGATCCTGTGCGGCAGATCAGTGGATAAGAGCTGTGGGTTTGAATTCTGACCGTTGGATTTAGTTTATGGTGAGTTGCATTAGGTTTTGTCGTGTTCAATTAGTTTGACATAAAAACTCCCCATCGAAGAGATTTTCACGGCTGCCATGCGGAGGTTATGACTGATGAGTGATGGCGCTTAGCATGAGGTCATAAACTTGTCACATCCCAAAATTGCTGGGACTTTCTTTTTCTTCCATTTGTTCTTTCATACCTTTTTAATTTTTTGAGAAAAAGAAATTTAGTTCTTAAAATCTTACAATGAAACAAGTAACATTCTTTTAGCCTAAAAAATTCAGAATTATTTGTAATTTAGATTGTATTATTTTATAAAAGATGTTGTTTGGAATTGTGCAAATAATTGTGTTTAAATTGATAGGACGCTTTAAATTACTTAAAGTTATTCAATTTTTTGTATAAAAAAGTAGTTCTTTTTTTATATTAAATATTAGTTAAAATTAAAATATTTATTTTTATAAAAATTAATAAAAAATATATTTTTATCGTGATATTATGCATACATTATTTTATGTATATGTCGATTTCATCGAGAGAATAATTAAATAATTTTTTAACAAAATATTAAATCAAGTATTAATACTATTATGATTATCTTAATTAAAAGAACCTAATATTCATGAAATATTCTTTTACTAATATAGTAATACTTTGTTTAGATAAACCTCAATGTGATCATCCCAACCACGCTAATATATTAATGAAATAAATATTAAATTCACTAAATTAAAGATTATAAGTCAACCAATAACAACCCATAATATACCTATATAGTAACAAGTTTAACGTTTTTAATGAGACTGAACGATTAGATGAGAGCATTCAGTTAATTTAGTCGGTTCGATTAAAAAATATCAATAATTAAAAATTAATTGAAACTTTACAACTAACCAAATCGTTCGAACTATATGTAATAACTGAAACTAAACTAATCGAATATATTCAATTAATTTAGATGATAACCGAATAATAAAAAGTAAATTAATAAAATATTTATTTAATTTTATAAATAAACTAATTAAAAATATTAATTAAACATATATATACATATATTAAATCTATATATATGTGCGTATAATTATTAATTTAATATATATTGTAACAATCCCAAAAATTCTAAAGGAAATAAATTATAAATTTAGTGCGGAAGTGAAATAAATAGTTAGGGTTTATATTCCTTACACAATAACTGAAAGTACCAAATAAGACTTAAGAGAATAACCATTCTAAAAGAACAATTCATAACCAATGAAATAAATTAAAAGTAAACGACTGAACGTTCTACTTACAATCCTCTTGTAAATCGGGCTCTGGATCCTGATTCTCTTGATCTGAAATAGTTAATGAAAGTATGAGTTACACTACTCCAGTAAGAATATCACGCTACTCATCGACACAGAAATGAAGGTTGGTAGAAATCATAAAAACAACTAATAAAGCTCTTAATTAAGTAAAATTGTTTATCATAAATAAAACCATTTACCGCATACTTACCGTAACGAGATTTTTAAAAAATAACCTATAGAGATAATAACAGAGCATATATTATAATTTTATATGTAATCGATTGGGATAACAATTTTCTATTTTATCAGTCTACCAGTATCCATGGGAGTCTATAAGGATATCCCCACAATGCGTGAACTATTTTCTTTAACATTTTCAATTAACGGGCCATCCCCATACCCCGTCCGGTATGAGTACCAAATTACTAAACTTCGATACCCCGTCCGATACAAGGGTAAAACGGGCTGTCCTAATACTCTGTCCGGTATGAGCGCCAAATTACCAAATCTCGATACCCCGTCTAGTATGAGGTAACGTTCACTGTAGGGTCTCCTATGTACCCTGTCCGTCCACCATCTCCCATAATATCCAGTAAGGCTGCTGTTTTATCCATTCACTTAATCAAATAATTTCCTGACTTCCTTTAATTTTCAGTTTCTTAATTCAACCATAATAACATGAAGCAAGCAATACATGCATTCAAACTATAAGATCAATCAATAAGATATTATCATGCATTCAAACTGTAAAATAAATCAACAGAATCGACAATGAATAATTTTCAGTGCTGGCTCCATTAGTGACATGTACTTAATCATGAATATTTTTTAAACTACCCAAATACCGTATTATTATTATTAATTAGACTTCAATTTCATAACAGAGAATAAGGTGAGAGATTCTTATTCAAATTAATACCCGAAAAGCTAAACTTGTTGACTGCGCCTACTGACGGTCCCTAGGTTCCTTGCAGTTTTTTTTGGGGATTAAAATACGCTACAAGTACCTACAAATATCCTAAAAATTCAAAATCGGTGCCAGGACCTCTTTTTGGCCAATTTTAAAATTCCGGCACCGTAGCTCTTTCGTGCTCCAGCAACGGCGCTGCCTCCCGCGGCGACAGCCTCGGGTCGGCTGTTTTCGGCTTGTTTTACATCAATCCCTGCGAGAAAATACGTTAAGGGATATCGGTTGGCAAAAAATAAAAATAAAAAACCGAAACTCACCAGTGGCGGGGTTCTCTGGTGCAGTGGCTCCGCCAGCTCACCTTTGCGGTTGGGTGTTTTGCTTTAGTCAACCTATAAAGAAGAAAACGATTGTTAAAATGGTGAAAGAATTACCCAGAACGGGAATCGGGGAGGGCCTCATCGGAGGCTTTTTTTGAAATTTCCCACGGCAGCACCACCAATTTTTACCCACGATTTTCGGCTAATCTGCCGGTCTTTTTACTCCGATTCGGCCATGGGGGTGTTTAAAATTAAATTTCGAGAAAATAAAAATTTTTTTACCACTTTTGGCAGTCGGAAGTGGCTCCGGCGCGGCAGTGGGTGGCGGCGACTCTCCTTCCTGGTGGTTGGGTCTTATTCTCCAGTGAAGATGTCTGGCAGCTAGGGTTAAGATTTGGTGTGAAGAGGATTATTTATATCCGTCCCCTTTTAATCTGGACCATCCATCGTATTTGATATGGATCGTCCAATCGTGATTAAATAGGGAGTGAATTTGGGTCATTCATCGCAATCTGATCTGGGCCGTCCGATCGCATTTAAATAGAAAATGGATTTAGACCATTGATCACGTTTAAATCTAATCGTCCGATATTGTTTGGGGCGAAACGCATCCGTACCGTCCGTGCGCGTTGGAGTGAATCTGGGCCGTCCAATCACAGGTACGCGGATCACCTGCGTGGCCTCCTGCATGGCACCGCGTTAGCATCCATTGCCACGCAGTGCATTCTGGTTTGTCGGGGCTACTGACTAGACATCCTGCGTGGCATAATTTTTCTAAATTGTGTTTTGACTCTCAGTTTCTGATTTTCTTTAAAAAAACCATCAGAATCTAAATTTTCACCCAGTTTTTTCCAAAATTGTTTTCAATTTCATCCTCTTCCTATTTTCCTTCATTTTTTACATTAAATTAAAATTCAAAAAATTCAAAGATTATATTTATAAATTAATTTAAATTATAATTAAATTAATTTAGGTATTACAACTCTCTCCCCTTAAAAGAAATTTAATCTTTCAAATTTGTCTCTCTCTCACTCAATCAAACAGTTGAGATATTGGGCTCTGAAGTATGATTCTAGCTCCCATGTGGCTTTTCTCGATGTGTGATTTTGTCATAGGGCCTTAACAAAGGAAATTTTCCAGTTGCAGAGTAATCTGTTATTTCGGTGCACAATACCGACCGATACTTTCTCGTAGGACAGATTCTCTTGGAGTGAAAGAGGCTCGTAGGCCAAGACGTGAGAGAGGTCCGGGTTATACTTGCATAACATGGACACATGAAATACATTATGGACCCTAAAAAGTTCTGGAGTTAGCTTCCCCCTTTTACGAAACCTACGGATTTCCTTGAAATGAGTGACTTTAAGGAACACCTGATCGTTTTTCTCAAATTCCAAATCTCTCCTCCAAGTGTCCGCATAACTCTTCTGTCTGCTTTGAGTCATTTGAATGTTTGTTCCTGATCTTAAATATTTTGGCTGTACTCTCCTCTACGAGATTTGGCCCGAACAGTTTCTTATCACCCACTTCTTCTGAACATATCGGCGACCAGCATGGGCGGCCGTATAATGCTTCATACAGAGCCATGCTAATACTTTCTTGGTAACTGTTATTGTAGGCAAATCTATTAGGGATAATGGTCATCTCAATGGGCCTCGAAGTCAAAAACACAAGCTTGGAGCATATCCTCAAGTGTGCGGATCGTCCTTTTTGACTGTACATCAGTCTGAGGGTGGAATGCAGTACTAAGGGACAATTTCGTTCCCATAACTTGCTGAAGGCTAGACCAGAATCGGAAAGTGAACCTAGGGTCCTTATCGGACACTACTGTTCTTGGTACTTCATGTAATCTTACGATCTCCCAGATATACATTCTTGCTAACTTGTCCAAAGGATCGGTCATCTTGATGGCCAAGAAGTGGGAAGACTTGGTAAGTCGATCAACAATTACCCAGATGACATAATGTCCTGAGTGTGCCCTAGTCCATCCTGTCACAAATCTATAGTGATATGTTCCCACTTCTACTCCGAAATTAGTAATAGCTGAAGTAGCCCACCTGGGCGTTGATGTTCTGTCTTGACCTGCTAACATACCAAACACTTAAAAAAACAAAGTTAGCCAAATATCTTTTCATCCCGTTCTACCAAAATTGGGGTCGCATATTTTGATACATCTTGGTGCTTCTGGGATGCATGACAAACTTTGAACTATGAACCTATGTCATGATGTCCATTTTTAACTCACTATCACTTGAAGCACACACATTGTCTTGAAATCTAAGCAACTCGTTAGTAGAGACTCGAAAGTCTGAATTAACTTCCTGTTCTACATCTTTCTTGAGGGCTGCTAAGATGGAATTAACGGATTGAGCTTTTTTTATTCTTTGGATAAACTCAGGTTGAACAGTCAGGTGGGCCAAATATGTGACTCTCTGTAGGCCCTGAAGTCGTACCTGTTGTGCAGCCCCTATTACCCTGCATTTTGAAACCATTAAGTGAGCTAATATACCTGTATTTTTCTTGCTGAGTGTGTCGGCTACCACATTGCCCTTACTCGGATGATATAAAATATTGTAATCATAGTCTTTTAGGAGTTCTATCCACCTTTTTTTATGCATGTTGAGATCTTTTTGAGTGAATATGTATTTCAAGCTCTTATGATTGGTATAGATCTCAAAAGTCTCCCCATACAAGTAATGGCACCAAGTCTTCAAAGCGTGGATAATTACGGCCAGTTCTAAGTCATGGCTGAGGTAGTTTTTCTCATGACTCTTCAATTGTCTAGACCCATAAACTATGACCTTCCCATGCTGCATTAAAACATAACTCAACCTTAGGTAAGAGGCATCACTATAAACTGTATATCCATCCGATTCACTCGACAAGGCTAAGACAAGTGTGGTAGTCAATCGTCTCTTTAGTTCTAAAAAACTTCATTCACAGTCCTCGTTCCACTCAAACTTGACGTTCTTCTTTGTGAGCCGAGTCAGAGCAGCAACTAGGCTAGAAAACTCTTCCACAAACCTGCGGTAATAATCTACCATCCCCAGAAAGCTACGAATCTCCTTAATCGAAGTCAATTTTTTCCAACCGAGCACTACTTCAACTTTTTCGAGGTTCACCGACACTCCATCTTTTGATATAGTGTGCCTTAGGAAGGTAGTCTACTCAAGCCAGAACCCATACTTACTCAACTTTGCATATAGCTTCTTCTCTCTAAGAACCTGCAAAACCTGAGTCAGATGGTGAGCGTGTTCCTCTCTGCTCTTTGAATAAACTAAGATATCATCGATGAACACAATGACGAACTGATCTAAGAATTGTCTGAAAACCCTGTTCATCAAGTCCATGAAGATGACTGGAGCGTTGGTTAGTCTAAATGGCATAACTAGGAACTCATAGTGGCCATACTTGGTTCAAAAAGCTATTTTGGGAATGTCTTCTGGCTTGATCTTTACTTGATGGTAACCTGAACGCATGTCTATCTTGGAGAAGACCTGGGCGCTCTGCAATTGATAAAAAAGGTCATCGATGCTGGGGAGGGGGTATTTGTTATTGATTGTGACCTTATTCAGGTTTTTGTAGTCAATACATAACCTCAGCATCATATCTTTCTTTCTTATAAATGTGACTTCGGCACCCTAAGAAGACACACTATATCAAATGAATCTACTGTCCTGCAATTCAGTGATCTATTTCTTTAGTTTCTCCATCTCAACATGACTCATGCGGTAAGCAGCAACCGAAATAGCCTGGGTGCCTGACTGAAGGTCTATGGTGAATTCGACTTCTCTATCCACTAGCAGTGCAGGTAGTTCATTCGGGAACACATCTGGAAAGTTTCAGACTACTGGAATATCTTGAATACAAATTTCTTTCTTGGGTTTGCCTAGTTAGAGAAAACAGTCAGGTTAAAATACTTAATAATAAGAGAATTTGGCAGGAGAGAAACAAATGTTAAAAAATTTTATTAATTTGTAAATGATTCCTCATTAGGAGGGTTGCAATCTACGGTGGTGTGATACGCTGCTAGCTAGTTCATTCCTAAAATTACATCAAAATCCCCCGTATCAATTTCTATTAGGTCCACACTAAATTTTTTATCTACTATATCTATGACACATGCTCTGTATACAACTTCTCCCAGTAGTGTCCTACTCTTAGGAGTAGACACAAATAATATAGAATCAAGTTTTTAAGGTAATACATTTAATTTTGATGCAAAATCATGTGAAATAAATGAATGCAATGCACTAGTATCAATCAAAACATGAGTAGGATGGTTACAGAGTGTACGTACCATGTACCACATCCGGGTTGGCTTCTGTATCATATTGAGTGAGGTTGTAAGCCCTGTCCTAGATAGGAGGTTTGGCCTGGTTCCTCGGGCACTCCCTTACATAATGTTGGGTGCTACCACATATGCGACAGGTGTTGTTGAGGCGATAGTAGGGTCGGTTCTCATGATCTTTGCCACAGTGTTGACAGGTCTTACTGCGCCCTGCTGTTGGAACCTGGTGAGGAGTCTAAGTCATTGGCCTAGGTCTCTTGTTCTGTTGAATAGGTACAGTAGGTGCTGGTCTGCGATGTGGAGCCGAGGGCCTAAGGTTCCCTACTCCTAGAGGCAAGGTGCGAAGGTTCCTCTCCACTAACAGTGCCTTGGCCAGAACAGTCGAATAAGTTCTGAGCTCGAACACATACAACTGTTGTCTGATCTTAGGACGGAGACCCCACTCGAACCTTTTAGCCTTCCTGCCTTCATCCGTCATGCTCTTAGGGGAATACCGGCCCAACTCTAGGAACTTGTAAGTATATTCTGATACAGTCATGTCCCCTTGGACCAAGTGTGCAAACTCTATCTCCTTCAAATATCAGAGATGCTTTGAAAGGTACTCTGCATGAAAGGCCATCAGGAACTATTCCCAAGTGACTGGAACGGTCAGGGTGGCCTGTTTGAGTCACCACCAGCGACCTACTTCTCCCACCAGTATGTAGGTAGCAATGATGAATTTCTGTTCGGGAATCACCCCAAGCATCATGAAGGCCTTCGCTAACCAGTACTTGGCATCTTCAAAGGAGGATCTCCCTGCAAAAGTAGATGGGTTTAGTCTTTTATACCTCTTGATGTAGTCTAGGTCCATCATGAGAGGAGCTGGGTCTCATGGAAGAGGGACTAGACTGTGCTGAGGATGTACTGGATGGCCCTGCGGTAGTACTGGATGATACGGTGGAGACACCGAATTATACTGTGGTAGTGCCGGGTGATGTGGTTGGGGCACCGGGCCATATTGTGGTGGTGCGGGTGGTATTGTGGAGGAGCAAGGTCGTACCGGGGTGGCTCGGAATCCTCTTGCTGCAGAGGTGGCTTACCCTGTGGTAGTGGGAGAGGGTCAGGTAGCTCCTTCATTTCCTCCCGGGCCTGCTGGGCAGTGATGAGTCTTTCCACCATCTCAAATAACCAGTTAACATCCTCTCATAGCGAACCCTCCTGGACTGTTCAATTTAGTGGGGATCTTCCTCTCCTTATCTATCTGTACTTGCATTTCACAAGGAACGGTTGAGTGATAATTCATTATTTTTGATGTTTCCTAAGGATTTTGTGTAAGGAATTGGTCCAAGGAACATGGCTTTGATACCAACTGTAACGACCCCAGAAATTTTAAAGAAAATAAATTATAAATTTAGTGCAGAAGCGAAATAAATAATTAGAGTTTACATTCCTTACACAATAACTGAAAGTACCAAATATGGCTTACGGAAATAACCATTCTAAAAGAACAATTAATAACCAAGTAAATAAATTAAAAGTAAACGATTGAACGTCCTACTCGCAATCCTCTTGTAGATCAAGTTCTGGATCTTTGTCATGTTGATCTGAAATGATTAATGAAAGAATGAGTTACATTAGTCTAATAAAAATATCACGCTACTTACTGACACAGAAATAAAGGTTGGTAGAAATTATAAAAATAACTAATGGAGCTCTTAATTAAGCAAAATTGTTTATCATAAATAAAACCATTTACCGCCTACTTACCATAGCGAGATTTTCAAAAAACAACCTATAGAGACAATAACAGAGCACATATTATAATTTTATTTGCAATCGGTTAGAACAATAATTTTTTATTTTATCAGCCTACTGGTATCCATGGGGGTCCATAGGGATGTCCCCACAACGCGTGAACCCTTTCCTTTAACATTTTTAATTAACAGGCCGTCCCCATACCCCGTCCGGTATGAGGGTGAAATAGGTCATCCCTATACTCCGTCTGGTATGAGTGCCAAATTACTAAATCTCGATACCCCGTCTGGTTTGAGGCAATGTTCACGGTAGGGTCCCTTATGTACCCGATCCGTTCACCATCTCCTAGGACATCCAGTAAGGCTGTTGTTTCATCCATTCACTTAATCAAATAATTTTTCGATTTCCTTTTATTTCTAGTTTCTCAATTCAACCATAATAACATGAAGCAAACAATACATACATTCAAACTATAAGATCAATCAATAAGATATTATCATGCATTCAAACTGTAAAATAAATTAACGGAATTGATAGTGAATAATTTTCAATTCTGGCTCCATTAGTGACATGTAATTAATCATAGATATTTTTTAAACTGCCCAAACTCTGTATTATTATTATTAATTAGACTTCAGTTCCATAACAGAGAATAAGGTGAGAGATTCTTACTCAAATCGATGTCTGAAAAGCTAAACTTGTTGACTGCGCTTATTAGCAGTCTTCAGGTTTCCTGAATTTTTTTTTGGAGATTAAACACGCTACAAGTACCTACAAATATCCCAAAAATCCAAAATCGATGATTGGCCAATTCTGAAATTTTGGCATAGCGACTTCGCCATGCTTCGGCGACGTCGTCGCCGCCCGCAGCGGTGGTTTGCCTTGGGTCGACTGTTTTCGGTCGTTTTCGGCCGATTTTGCATCAATCCCTGCGAGAAAACACGTTAAGGGGAATCAGTTGACTCAAAAAAAATGAAGAACTGAAACTGACCGGCAATGGGGTTCTCCGGTGCGGTGGCTCCACCGGCTCACCTTTGCAGTTGGGTATTTTTCTTTGGTCAACCTGTAGAGAAAAAAACGGTAGTTAAAATTGTGAACAAATTACATAGAACGAGAATTGGAGAGGGCCTCATCGGAGGCATTTTTTGAAATTTTCCACAGCGGTGCTGTCAGGCTTTGCCCGTGGTTTCTGGCCAATCCACCAGTCTTTTTACTTCGATTCGGCCATAGGGGTGTTTAAAATTGAATTCCGAGCAAAAAAAAAATTTACTTCTTTTGGCGGTCAGAAGTGGCTCCGGCGCGGCGGCGGGTGACGGTGGCTCTCCTTCCCGGCGGCTGGGTCTTCTTCAATGACGAGGGTGTTTGGTGGTTAAGGTTAGGGTTTGGTGCGGAGATAGTTATTTATATCCGTCCCCTTTTAATCTAGACCGTCCGATCGTGATTAAATAGGGAGTAAATCCGGGTTGTTTATCGTGATCTGATTTGGATTGTCCGATCGCATTTAAATAAGAAGTGGATTTAGATTGTTGATTGCGTTTAAATCTGACTGTCCGATCGCGTTTGGGGGAGGGAATGCATTCGGGTTGTCCGTGCGCGTGGGACTAAATTTGGGCAGTCTAATCGCGGGCATGCGGATCGTCCGCGTGACACCGCGCTAGCGTCCGTTGCCATGCGGCACGTTATGATTCGTCAAGGCTGCTGACTGGGCATCCTACGTAGCACAACTTTCTTAAATTATGTTTTGACTTTCAGTTTTCGATTTTTCTTTCAAAAATACTCCTAAAATCCAAATTTTCAATCCTTTTTCCCAAAATTATTTTCAATTTCATCATTCTTCTATTTTCCTTCATTTTTTTACATTAAATTAAAATTCAAAAATTATATTTATAAATTAATTGAAGTTACAATTAAATTAATTTAGGTATTACATATATAATTATTAATTTTTTAAAAATCAGATATATATAATTATTAATTTAATAAGTATACATAAATATAAATTTAAAACAATTAAACAATTTTAATTAGTTTTTCAATCAATTCAATTTCTAAAATTTAAAACTTGAAACTGCAATGATCAAGTTATAGACTTTTTTAGTTCTTATACAATTTAGTCAATAAAAAAAAAATATTTAAACAAACTCAATTCTTTCTTCTTAAATAGAGTACTAGAAACTTAATTACTAAACTATCATACTAGTGATAATACTTAAACAAATTTGTTAAATAAAAAAAAAATAGAAAGTAAACAATATGATACTTATTAAGTAATTATTTTTTAAAAAATATAAAATATGTATCTCTTTATAAATATTTTATAATTTAAATCATTTTATGTAAACATTGTTAATTTTAAATCATATTGAACAAATAATTAGATAAATAAATAATAATACTTATAAAATTAATAATATAATACTTATTCTCTATTTTTTAATATTATTTTTAAGAACCTAATAAATATAAAAAAAATTTATATTATCTAATATGAACATTAAAATAACGTTATTAAAGTAATTATGAATAGTAAATAAGTAAATTTTATACCCTTTCTAGAATTTGATATAAAAGAAATGAATAAGGAACCATTTGAAGAGCCATAAAGAGACTTTTTTATAGACCTTAGAATATGATAGAAATTGTGTTTCACATCTTTGTTGTAGATTTATTAAATTCAAAACATGAAACATTTGTCTCTTTGTGAGCATTTTATGTTTGTTAATTGAAATGAGATCATATCATAGCCATCCTTGAACCATTTTTATTAGTTTCTTAGCAAAGATCAAGGATCTTAAACTACATTACTAAATGAAATTTATCCAAACGTACTATTAACTTAAGCATATTTATATGATCAGGGATGCACCACATTTATTTAATACCCAAATACACACTTCTTGGGAAATAAAAGGACACATATTTTCTTTAAAAGATGATAATCTCCAAAGTTTTCAACAAACAAATGTAAGAAAAGAAATCCTATTGAGTTTATGATAGAAGTAAAGGCATCCAATATATATTGCCTCACTATTTCCATTTGTTTTACTATATGATAGGTGCATTTGGTTTATTCAAAATCATAATCAGATTATTAATTTTTCAACCACAAGTTTTAGTTATATCATAAATTATAGCATACACAAATAATACGATACACAAAATTTAAAAGAAGTATAGACTATTTTTTTTATGAATGTCCCAGACTTGAGAAATATTCATTCAATTTTAAAGTAATAAAATATTTTTCTTTACTTATCATTCATTTCATTTCATGTATTTTTACCCATTTTTTCTTTTTATTATCTTATTCTATTTTGGAATGAGTAATTAAATTAAATTCGTCAAGAAAATGCAAAATAATTAAGGAAATTTGTTTTGGACACCTTTGAAACTAATTTAAGAAATTAGGGCAAAACTGTAATATAGAGAGGACCTATTTGAAAAGAAATTGGGAAAACAGGGGCCATCTTGCTAAATGGGTAAGGGCAGGCCACATCAGTGGTATGGCGAACCAAAACACATCGTGTGGCAGCCGCCTCAGCATTCACTTCCATGCAGGAAGCCATACTGGCAATCCGCATACCAAACAGATCGAACGACCCACATTCATTCCCGCCCGCACAAATAGTCAGATCGCGATCCCGCCTAGATTCAAACGAACGACCCTGATCAGCCACGTGGTGGTCCGACGATTGAGCGATGAACGAGCGAGATTCACTCGTGGAAATCAAGATGAACTACCCAGATCTACACACCTAAACCTGCCTTAACAAGCCCTGATTGAACAACTATATTTTCACCACCCAAGCCCAATCGTAGGACCAAGATTAAAAGAAGAGGGGTATTTAAACCCTTCCCTTATTGGCTCAAAAATCCTAGCCAACAAGGAACAAATCGAAGGGCCAACGAGATCGCTGGAGAAGATGAACTAGATGGTAGAGCTAAGTGGTGCCGTTGTGCCAAAGACCCAACTGACACTGGTAAGCTCGATTTTTTCCTCATTTCTCCGTAAAACCTTTCCCTTTCACGTTTTAAGTTGATTTCCACATTAATCCCATTAGGATTCGACATAACTAAGAGAGAGGAACGCCGGGAGAGAAGAACCAGACGGCAGAACTCAGTTGTGCCACCGTGTCGAAACCCCAAATCAACCCAGTTGAGTTTTCTCGCTCCCTTTTCATTGTCTTTTACTTATTTTCACATCATTTTATTATATACTTCTTAATTCCATCAGAAAACCAAAAACATTCGAGAGCCGAGACTCACCGCGAATCGCAGTTGAGAGAGACGGTGTTCTGGCCTCCGATCCAAAGTAAGAATATCTCAACTCTTTCCTCTATTATGGTTAAATTGAAGCTTTAATCGAGAAATAAACACGAATCTAACCTTTTTCTTGCTCTTCAATTATTAGTTACAAGTTGTCGACGGAGCTAGTGAATTGATTTAGTTTTTGTCCGTTATTAGTTTTATTTTTATTTGTAATTCTTTATTTTCATTTTTTTTACTTTTATTTTCATTTTTTTATTTATTTGTCTTCCAATTTTTTTTTGTATTTCTATTCAATTAGTCTATTTTGTTTTCATCATTATTTCGTTATATTAATCTAGAATCAACATATTAATCACGTATCTTAGATCGTTGTAATTTACTTTATTCTTTTTGTTTTGTTTTGTGTTATTTGGTTCTAATTTATTTCATTACGCTTCATTCTTGTATTTTATTTTATTTTATTTTATTATTTATGTTATTTCATTGTAGGAAAATTTTATTCTATTTTGCTACCCTATTGCACTTTTATTTATGATTTTATCTTTATTGGGTACCAAAACATGAATTACACGCTCTTGTATAATTAAATGTATAGGTCTTATGACTATTGATTGTTTTAATAACAGTGAAATATAGATATGCGTAAAATGGTGACATGAATCAAAGGCTTACCGGATATCATGGGAAAGAGTGTACGGACTTGGTACATAGGATGAACCCTACCGTGGACGTGTTCTCAGTCGTACGGGGTTGGAAAGTCCCATACCGGATGGGGTTGGAAGTTAAGTAATTACGTTCATACCGAACGAGGTATTGAGACAGTCTTTGATTATTGCACTCATTATCGGATGAGGTATGGGGATGGCCAATGATTTATAAAGAAAATGTTTATATGTCCACGTGTAAAAAAAATTCCTATGAGCTCTCAGCGATACCGATAGTAGAAATAATAAAAATAATATAATGGAAATGGAGATGGTAAGTAACCCTAATTTGGGTAAGCTGATAAAGAACCTAAGGTTATATATTTACTGAATTGTATGTTTACTGTGATTTAATTATGATTCTGATTATATCTTAGTGTATATATTTGGAAGCTTGTTAGTAAGAAAAAGAAACAATAATGTTTTCAGTAAAAATGAATGGGGGATGCATTAGCATTTGGATTTCATAAAAAATGTATGCTCCATTGATTGTCTTATGATTTTCTATAATCATTTGGTTACTGTATTGATGGTAAGGTTTTTGATATTCTTATTAAATTAGTGTAACTCACTCTTTTTTTATTAACCATTTCAGATCAAGACGATAACTATACCTTCGCAGTATAGTTCAGTATCTTTACCATACAATTCAGTGCCTCCACAAGGCCATTAAGTCCTTCCTCAGCATAATCCAGTTCCCTTCCAGTAGGACCCAGCTTCGCCTATGATGGACCCGAGTTACATCGAAAGGTACAAGAGACTTAACCCATATACTTTTGCAATGGCATCTACTTTCGAGGAAGTCGAGTGCTAGTTTGAGGAGACTGAGAAGTCCTTCACGACACTTGGGGTGATTCCTAAATAAAAAGTTGTCCTCGTCACATATATGCTTGTGGGTGAGGCAAGACATTGGTGGCAACTCAAGCAAGCTACTTTGCCCACTCCGATCATTTGAGAACAATTTTTGGCAGTTTTCAACACTGAGTACCTTCTGGAACATCTCTAACACCTAAAAGAAATGGAGTTTGCACAGTTAATCCAGGAAAATTTGTCAGTTACAAAGTATGCTCAGAAGTTCATTGAGTTAGCCTGATACTCCCCTGATAGCATGATAGATAAAGGCAAAAAGGTAAGGAGGTTTGAATGGGGTCTTCGCCCTAAGATTAGATAGCAATTATATGTGTTTGAGCTCAACACATATTCGACAGTTACAACTAATCGAGAGAAATATCCGTACTTTTCCCTCAACGGTGGGCAGCTCTAGGCCCCTAATCCCGCATTATAAGCCAGCACCAGCTACACCGAACTAGCAAACCAAAAGACCAAAGCCCACACCTCAAGCTCCTCCCCAAGCCCCAATAGCAGCATGTGATAAGATTTATCAGCACTGTGGCAAAGATCATGGGGACCGACCTTATTATCATCTCAATAATACCTGCTGCATATGTGGGAGTACTTAACATTACACAAGGGAGTGTCCGAGAAATTAGAATCAGGTCAGGCATATAGTCTAGGACAGAGTCTACACACTCACCAAGCAGGCTGTCGAATCTAACCTAGATGTGATTCAGGGTATGTATATTATCTCTAAACATTTTCCACATGTTTTAATTTATACTAGTTCTTTTCATTCTTTTGTTTCACATGCTTTCACTCAATATTTAAATATACCACTTGAACGTCTTGATTCTACCTTATTAGTGTATATACCCGCAAACAAAACGTTATTGGGAAATGTTGTATACAAATCTTGTATAATAGAAATAGTATATAAGGAACTAAGTGTAAATTTAATAGCACTAGATACGAGAAATTTCAATATAGTTCTATCATACTACCATTGACTACTACCACAAGAGACTTGTATTCAACATCCCTAATGAGAAGTATTTTATTAATTAATAAAATTTCAAATATTGTTGGTGTATATAGGTAATTTATTGAATTTAATTGTCTACTATTGACTTAATTATTTCTTTTCTACGATAGGCAACTCTAAGGAAGAGATTTGCATTCAAGATATTTCTGTTGTTCGAAACTTCCTTGATGTATTCTTTGATGAACTACTAGGGCTGCCAGTAGTTCGAGAGGTAGAATTTGTCATTGATCAACAACTTGACACCCAACCCATCTCGATTGTCCCGTACCGGATGAGCTGTGTCGAAATAGAGGAATGAAGAAAACAAATAAAAAAACTTCGGGATAATGGTTTTATCCGACACAACATATCTCCTTGGAGTACTGGAGTCACTTTCGCAAGGAAGAGTGATGGAACATTGAGGTTGTGCATAGACTATAAAGAACTAAACAGGGTCATAATTAAGAACATATACCCCATCTCCAGGATTGACAACCTTTTTTATTAGTTACAAGGTGTTCAGATTTTCTCTAAGATTGACTTGCGTTCAGGATACCATCAGGTAAAGATCAAAGTAGAAGACATCCCTAAGATAGCCTTCAGAACTCGGTATGGATATTATGAGTTTCTTGTCATGTCATTCAGATTGACTAATGCACTCACAATCTTCATGGACTTAATGAATATGATTTTCAGATCATTTTTGGATCAATTTGTCATTGTTTTCATTGATGACATCTTAGTTTACTCTAAGAACGGGTAAGAACACTCCTTGTATCTAACCAAAGTCTTGCAAATTCTCAAAGAAAATAAACTATACACAAATATGAGTAAATATGGGTTTTGGCTTGAACAAACGTTTTTGCTAGTGCACATAATATAGAAAGAATATGTATTAGTAAATCTCAATAAGATTGAGGCCATGATGGGTTGGAAGCAACTGACTCCGATCAAGGAAATTAGGAGTTTCTTGGGTATAACAGGTTATTGCTGCAGGTTTGTGGAATGATTCTCAGGCATTACAGCTCCCCTTATACGACTCACAAAGAAAGATGTTAAGTTTGAGTAGAATGAGGAATGTGAGAGAAACTTCACAAAACTCAAAGAGTGACTGACTATTGTACATGTGTTAACTCTACTAAATAGAACATGGGGATATAGAGAATACAGTGACGCTTCCTACCAAGGTTAGGATTTTATTTTGATGTAACATGGGAGAGTTATAGTTTATGGGTCCAGACAACTAAAAACTCATGAACAGAATTAGCCCACTCATGATTTAGAGCTTGCTGCAATTATCCATGCCCTAAAGACCTAACGTAATTACTTGTACGGGGAGATGTTTGAAATCTATATAAACCATAAGAGTTGGAAACACATATTTACCCATAAAGATCTTAACATGTATCGAAGGCGTTGGATAGAATTTCTTAAAGATTATGATTGTAAGATCTTATACCACTCAAATAAGAGTAATGTGGTAGCTGATGCTCTCAGTAGAAAGAATACATGTATGTTAGCTCATATGATGGTCTTCGAGTGCAGATTAATAAAGACCACGCAATGGATACAACTCCAAGACTTAGAACGAGCCACATGTTTAGCTCACTTAGCATTCTAACCCGAGTTAATCCAAAGGATCAAGGAGGCTCAACTAACTGATTCCACTCTAGCAACCATAAAAAAGGATAGAAAACAAGGTTTGAATATAGAGTTTCGGGTTTCCACTGATGGGTTACTCAAGTTTCAAGACAGGTCGTGTGTTCCTAGTGATAACGATTTGAAAAGAGACATCATGACAAAGGCTTACAGTTCGAAGTTCACCATGCACCCGGAAAGCACCAAGATGTACCAAAGTATACGACTCCAGTTTTGTTGGAACAAGATGAAAAGGAATATTGTTGATTTTGTCTCAAAGTGTTTTACATCTCCATAGGTTAAGGTAAAGCATGAACGCCCAGGCGGTCTACTTCAACTGCTACCGATTCTGGAATGGAAAACAGAACATATCACCATTGATTTTATAACAAGATTGCCCAAAGCTCGTTCAAGTCATGATGCAATTTGGGTAATCATCGATTGACTCACTAAGTCATCCCACTTCCTAGCCATTAGAATAACAAACCACTTGGACAAGTTAGCTAGAATTTACATATGATAGATAGTTAGGTTGTATGAAATTCTAGTGACAGTGGTATCAGACAGAGACACGTTTACCTCCAGATTTTAGACCAGTTTTTAGCAAACAATAAGGACAAAATTATCTCTCAATACAGTGTTCCACCCTCAAATAGATAGGCAATTAGAAAGGATTATCCGCACACTAGAGAACATACTCAAGGCTTGTGTCCTGAATTTTGGAGGACACTGAGATGATCACTTACCCTTGATAGAGTTAACCTACAACAACAGTTAGTAGATAAGTATCAATATGGCTCCGTATAAAGCATTGTATCGTCTCAACCTTGTAGGTCACCAATCTGTTGGGAGGAAGTAAGTGACAGAAAATTGATTAGCATAGAACTTGTAGATGAGACTACAAAGAAAATTGCTAAAATTAGAAAAAACATCTAAACAGCCTAGAGTAGACAGAAAAGTTATGCAGACACCCGAATGAGGGATTTAGAATTTGAGACAAACAATCAAATTTTCCTTAAAATTACTCCCCTTAAGGGCATTACTAGGTTTAAGAAGAGAGAGAATTTGAATTCTTGGTTTATCGAACCATTGAAAATTTTAGACAGAATTGAAACGTCTGCTTACAAGCTAGCACTGCAATCAAAACTATCCAAAGTTCATAATGTCTTCCATATGTCAATGTTGCGCAAGTATAACCCTAATCATTCACATATTTTATCCTACAAGCCACACCCAGAGGATCTTTCTTATGAAGAAGTACCCATCAGCGTCTTTAACCGAAAATGGTACTCTATAATAGGAAAATTTCCTTCATCAAAGTCCTATAGCAGAATCACTCACAGGATGAGGCTACTTGGGAGTTAGATATCGGACTTTAGGACTAGACATCCTCAATTGTTTAGTAGGTGATAGGAATTTGGGGGACAAAATTTTTTTAAGGGGGAAGAATTATAACGTCCCGAACTTGAGATATATCTGTTCAATTTTAAAGTAATAAAATATTTTTCTTTATTTATCATTCATTTCGTTCCATTACTTTTACCCATTTTTTGTCTTTTATTATCTTATTCTATTTTAGAATGAGTAATTAAAACAAATTCGTCAAAAAAATGAAAAAATAATCAAGGAAATTTATTTTGGACCCCTTTGAAACTAATTTAAGAAATCGGTGCAAAACTATAATACAAGGAGGACATGTTTGAAAAGAAATTAGGGAAATAGGGGCCATCTCACAAAATGGGAAAGGGCAGGCCACATCAGCAATGTGGCGAACCAAAACACGCTGTGTGGCAGTCGTGTCACTGTGTGCTTCCACATGGTAAGCCAGACTGGCAATCTACATACCAAATAGATCAAACGGCCTACATCCATTCCCGCCCGCATGAACAGTCAGATTGCGATCCCACCTAGATTCGAATGAACTGCCTTAATTAACCTCGTGGTGATCTGATGAGCGATGAAAGAGTGAGATTCACTCTTGGAAATCAAGATGAATGACCCAGATCTACACACCCAAACCTACCTCAACAACCCTAATCGGATGACCCCCTTTTGCCCCCCAAGCTCGATCGTATGACCTAGATTAAAAGAAGAGGGGTATTTAAACCCCTTCCTTGTCAGCTCAAAAACCTTAACTGACAAGGAAAAAATTGAAGGGTGAGGGGGGTCGCCGAAGAAGATGAACCAAATGGCATAGTTAGGTGGCACCGCTGTGCCAGAGACCCAACCGACACCGGTAAGCCCAATTTTTTCTTCCTTTCTCTGTAAAACCTTTCCCTTTTATGTTTTAAGTTAATTTCGACTATAATCCCACTAGGATTCAATGTAACTGAGAGAGAAAAACGCTGGGAAGAAGAACCAGATGGTGGAGCTCGGTTGCACCGCTGTGCCCGAATCCTAAATCGACTCTAATGAGTTTTTCCACTCCTTTTTCACTGTCTTTTACGTATTTTCACATCATTTTAATAGATATTCCTTAATTCTACCAAAAAACCCAAAATATTCGAAAGCTGGGAGCCGCCATGAATTGCAGTTGAGAGAGAGGGTGTTTTGGCCTCTGATCCAAAGAAAGAATACCTCAACCCTTTTCTTTGTTACGGTTAAATTGGAGCCTTAATAGAGAAATAAACACGAATATAACAGTTTGGTTATTATTAAACTATTAGTTATAGGTTGTTGATGGAGCTAGTGAATTGATTTATTTTTTTTCTGTTATTAGTTTTATTTTTATTTGTCATTTTCTATTTCAATTTTTATTTTTACTTTTATTTTTGTTTTCTTTATTTATTTATCTTCCATTTTTTATTTATTTCCATTCAATTAGTTTGTTTTGTTTTCATCCTTATTTCATTATATTAATTTAGAATCAACATATTAATCACGTATCTTGGATCTTGTAAATTACTTTATTCCGTTTTGTTTGTTTTGTGTTATTTTGTTTTAGTTTATTTCATTTCGCTTCATTTTTGTATTTTATTTTATTCTGTATCGCCTTAATTTATTCATTTTTTTAAATTATTTATCTTATTTCATCGTAGGAAATTTTTATTCTATTTTGCCACCTTGTTTCACTTTTATTTACGATTTCATCTTTATTGGGTACCAAAACATGTATTACATGCTCTTGTATAATTTAATGTACAGGTCTTACTGCTATTAATTGTTTGAATAACAATAAAATATATATATTGGTAAAATGATGACATGAATCAAAGGCTTACCAGGTATCATGGGAAAGAGTGTATGGACTTGGTACATAGCGCAAACCCTACCGTGAACGTGTCCTCAGTCGTATGGGGCCATAAGTCCCATATCGGACGAGATTAGGAGTTAAGTAATTACGCTTGTGATAGCTTGAAAATACCTCCAAGTTAATTTCTTGTATTTGATATATTTAATTTACCCTTTATATGTGTTTAGAAATATATAATAAGATTAAGGACATAGTTTATAGTCAAATAGAAAAATTATAGATAAAGATGAAGGAGTTAAAATAAGCATGAAGAGGCATGGAAAAAGTTAGAAACATTTTAAATAAATTAGTATAATGAAAAGTGGTAACTATTAATAAAATGACATAATGGAAAGTGGTAACTTTTAGGTAAAATGACATATGAAAAATTATAACTTTTAGATGAAGTGACATCACAAAAAGTGGCAACTTTTAGATGAAGTAGCATATAAAAAGTTGTAACCTTTTAGATGAAGTGGTATCTGAAAAGGCCTTTTAGATAAAACGACATGTGAAAAGTAGTAACTTTTTAAGTGAAGTGACATGATGAAAGGTTGCAACTTTTAGTAAACCGTTAGAAAGGTAAGATTTTTCTTAAGTTTTGAAGTTCAAATTTTCTTTGATTTTTGAGATTAGTTTTTGAGTATTGTATTGGATATTTTGAGTCAAGAAAGTGGACAAAAATCATTCTGAAATTCTATCAGAGTTTTGAGAGAAAAATGTCATAAATAAAGGAATAACTCTGACGGAATTAAGATTACGACTATTAAGGGCCTAAGGTAAGTGGATATTATAAATTCATTAGCATACGCAGTTTTGAAGAATTTTACTTATTTTCAATATACAAATGTGCAAGTGATTAATTTATCATACGTATTTATTAAGTAAATATTTATTAAAGTTTTATTTCGATACAAGTGTTATTTCATTTTGTATTTTTGAAATGTGATTTTGATATGTGTACATCACTCATTATAGAAAAAAAAGTTAATCTGAAAGCACTTATATTATGCTAGGTTTCAATCTAGTCGTGCATAACCGTTCCGTATTCGGGTGTATTGGCGAAGTGATAAGTGTGAACCCATGCATAATCATTTTGTGTTCGGATGTATAGAGAAAATAGTCTAATCTGCGTGCCCTAATCCTTCTATGTTTAAAGGGTACTAGTGTTTCAAGGTACTCATGTATGATGTTCCATGTTCAGATACATGTAGAACCAGTGATAAGTATCTGTATCTACATATAATATATGATAACTGATTGATTCTCTATAATAGTGATAAAGTATACAACATGAATCTATTTTATGATTTGTACATTTATCTTCTGATTTGTATCTATTTTAGAAAGATTATATGATATATATTTTATTGTGTATAAAGAAACTATATATTACAAGTATTATGTTGTGATTTCATAATATCACTTATTGAGATATTTTATCTTACCCCCCTATCACCCTTAAGATACTGAAGATACCAATACAGAATGAGTGGTGATACAGAGAAAATTTCTAAAGTTAGACAATGATATTAAGTTTACTGTTTCGTATTTTTATTTAGTGATGTAAGTAAGGAAATTTAGAACCTCATACATATGTTTATGTTTTATATTTAAGAGATGTAATGCTTCTGCGACTTTTTTATGATTAATAAAGTTAAGCTATTTTACTTTACTCGAGTATATGTGATTTAAGTGAGTATGCTCTGGTTATTATCCTAAGACATAGTGTGGTCCGTAACAAGTGGTATTAGAGCACGATTCTAAGACATCCCTTGAATACGAGGTTTAAGGTTACATAAGACTTAAATAAAGTTACGAAACACAGGGAAATGCCTTTAAATTTGAATTTCATGAATGTTGGAAATGACAAGGATATTAAAAGAGCAGACACATTAGGTTCCGAAAGACAGGATCGAGCAGAGTCTAAATAGACTCATGCGTATAGTCGAAGGCTTGGCTATGGTGATAAGTCAACATGTAGTTCATAGCCAAAGTGTTACTAATGGTAATAATGCTAGTATCAGTAACACCCAACCGATGGAGGAAAATAATAAAAAACTCATTGAAAAATTTCAGAGGATGAACCCACCATCATTTGCTGGAGTAACCGACCCGATATTAGCTGAACAGTGGATCATAGAGTTAGAGAAGATATTCAATGTTCTCAGCCCCACTTCAGAGCAAAAGGTACAATTAGCCACATTGATGTTCAAAAGAGCTGCAGAACACTAGTGGCACTTAAAGAAGGGATCCGTAAGGACATCGATCCTTTGGGAAGCATTTGGAGTAACATTCTATAAGAAATATTTCCCTAACTTTGTTCTAGAATGGAAGCAAATGGAGTTTATGGAATTAAAGTAAGGGAATATGAGGGTGGAAGAATATGTAGAAAAGTTTATAGAGTGGCTCGATTCACGCAAAACTTAGTAGTAGATGGAAGTCTAAGAGCTAAGAAATTTCAGAAAGGCATGTGTAAGGAGATCTGGGATAAAATCTCAATTTCAAAAATTAATGACTACCAAGAAGCACTAGAACGGTCCTAGATTGCAGAAGAGGCTACAAGCCCAGTCCCACAATAAATCCAGTGGGTTCGACCATTCATACCAAATAATAAAAGGAAGGCCTAAGAGACACAACAACCTGATAAGAGGCAAAATATGGGTCTCATAGTCCCAGCACGAGAGCTAAAGTAAATATGCCCCCATTATGAAAGGAACCATGGTAACAGACCTTGTTACAAGCTAACAAATAGATGTTTCAAATGTGGTAGTACTCAACATCGAATGAAAGAGTGTCTTATCAACAAATAACATACCAGACCAAGAACTCAAGGAAGAGTATATGCCCTTACAGAGAGAGATGTTGAAGCCTTCCAGGATATGATCCAAGGTATGCTCACTATCTCTAGTACCTTGGCTAAGATCTTAATAGACCTAAGATCTACACACTCTTTTGCATCATATGAGTTTGCTCAACATCTGAACATTGAACAATCACCTTTAAATTATATATTAGTAGTCTCTGCCCTAGCCAATAAAGACTTGATCACTCATACAGTCTGTCAAGCAAGTATTGTAGAAATTATTAACAGAGAGTTACCAGTAGATCTCATACTCCTAGTGATATTAGGAATGAATTGGTTGGCAGTGTACCATGCCAATATAGATTGTTATGGGAAGATAGTGACATTTAATGTTCTCAATGATAAGGTCTTCAAATTCAAAGGGATTAGGGAGCCCTAACATCTATATCTCATATCTTACAATCAAGCTCAACGATTATTTGAGAAGTGATGTGCAGGGTATTTAACTTACGTAGTGGAGAATAAAAGTAGAGAAGTTAATCTACAACAGACACTAGTGGTGAAGGAATTTTTTGATGTTTTCTCAAAAGATCTTCTAGGTCTACCTGCAGACCAAGAGATCGAGTTATTCATTGACTTAATTCCTGATACGAGCTCTATCTCTAAGACTCCGTATCAAATGGTAAAAGCCGAATTAGAGGAACTCAAGAAACAATTAAAGGAATTATTGGATAACGATTTCATCAGACCAAGTGTATCACCATGGGGAGCTCCATACTATTTGTGAAGAAGAATGATGGTACCATGCAACTTTGTATCGACTATAGGCAACTAAACTAAGTTACCATAAAGAAAAAGTATATGTTACCTCGTATCGATGATTTATTCGACCAACTTCAAGGAGCCCAAGTATTCTCAAAGATTGATCTATGTTCTGGATATCATAAACTAAAGATTAAGAAATATGATGTTTCCAAGACTGCTTTCAGGACCAGGTATGATCATTATGAATTCTTAGTCATACCTTTTAGTCTAGCAAATGCTCCTACAGCATTTATGAATTTGATGAACATAGTCTTCTAGCAATTCTTAGATAAGTTTGTCATCGTCTTCATTGATGATATACTGATTTATTCATGGAGTGAGGCTGAACATGCGGAGTGTTTGGCGATAGTGCTTAGGATACTTAGGAAAAAGACATTGTATGCCAAGTTTAAAAAGTTTGAGTTTTGGTTAAAAGATGTTGCCTTCCTCGGACATATAGTTTCAAAGGATGGAATATCAGTAGATCCAGTTAAAGTAGAAGCAGTAGTAAACTTGAAAATGCCTACAACAGTAACTGAAGTTCAAAGTTTCCTCAGTCTAGCTTGATACTATAAGAAGTTTATTCAAAGATTGCTACTCCACTAACTCAGCGAACTAGAAAGGACTTATAGTTTAAGTGGAACGATAAGTGTGAACAAAGTTTTCAAGATTTGAAGAAGTGGTAGACAATAGTCCTAGTATTGACTATTCTTAATGGTATTGGTGGATTCTCTATCTACAGCGATGCTTCAAAGCAATGATTGGGATGCATGCTAATGCAATATAAAAAAATGATAGCTCATGGTTCTAGAAAATTAAAGAATTATTAGTAGAACTATTATACTCATGACTTAGAACTAGCTGTCATAGTTTTTGCCTTAAAGATCTGACACCATTATCTATATGGTGAAAGTTTTGAAATTCACAGAGACCATAAAAGTTTAAAGTACTTGTTCTCGTATAAAGAACTTAATATGCACCAAAGGAGATGAATGAATTTACATAAGAATTATGATTGAAAGATTCTATACCGTTCGAAAAAAGGTGATATGGTTGCAGATGCACATAGTAGGAAGAGTACTTCTATTCTTGCCTACATGATGGCCTTAGAGTGGAGACTCATAGAGGAGTTCCAGAAGTTGAACTTGAATGTCTGGTATAAGAGATCAGGAGGATACCTAGCCAATATAAAAGTATAACCCATTTTGGTGCAAAAAATTAGAGAAACCCAATAATCTGATTCTACCTTGAAGTCGATTATAGAAGATGTCAGTAAGGAACGTAGGCCAGAATTCAAACTATCAGAAGATGGTATATTGAGGTTTGGAAACAGAGCATGTGTGCCAAATAATAACAGTCTAAAAAATGAAATATTAGAAGAAGTCCACTACTCTAGATTTGTTATGAACCTTGACAACACTAAGATGTATCAGCACTTGAGGACCAAATACTAATGGAGTGAGATGAAGAAGGATATAGCAAAGTTCGTTTCTAAATGTCTCACCTGCCAATAAGTGAAGGCGGAACGTCAAAGGCCGGTAGGACTACTTTAGCCCTTGCCAATAGCAGAGTGGAAATGGAAACATATTACCATGGATTTCATGGTGGGTCTACTTAAAACAAGATCCCAACATGATATCATTTGGATTATTGTTGATAGACTAACTAAATCTGCTCATTTTCTTTCTATTAGAGTAAATGACCTACTAGACAAGTTAGTGAAGCTCTATATAAAAGATTTTGTGAGATTGCATGGAATTCCAGTCACAATCATCTTCGATCAAGATCCCCGCTTTACTTTAAAATTTTGGATTAGTCTACAGAATGTTATGGGTCCAAGCTATCTTTTAGTAGGACTTTTTATCTTTAGATAGATGGTCAATCAGAACGAATAATCCAAACTCTAGAAGATATTCTACGAGCATGCGTCATTGAGTTGCAAGGTAGTTGGGATGATCATTTACCTCTTATTGAGTTTGCGTATAACAATAGCTATTAGTCCAACTTTCAAATAGCACCCTATAAGGTTTTGTACGGATGACCGTGCAGATCACCTATTTATTGGGAAGAAGTTGGAGAATGAAAACTGGTTGGACCTAAATTAGTGGAAGAAACTACAGAGAACGTGAAATTGATCTGAAAATATCTTTTAACAGCTCAAAGTAAATAGAAAAGTTATGCCAACAACCGGAGAAGAGATTTAGAATTCGAAGTAGATGACCATATATTTTTTAAAATCTTACCAATTAAAGGAATCATGAGATTTGGAAAGAAATGAAAACTCAGTCCTAAATTTATTGATCTTTTTGAGATATTAGATAAAGTGGGAGCTATCGCCTACTGTTTAACATTGCCACCTGAGTTAGCCAACATACATAATGTCTTCCACGTATCAATGTTGAAGAAATATCACCCAGATCTATCACATGTGCTCCGATATGAACCTCTTGCACTTCAAGATCACCTATCCTACATTGAGCTTCCTATGCAAATAGTGAATCACAAAGAAAAAATATTACAGTCCAAGATAATCTCCTTAGTAAACGTATTATAGCAGTATCATTCAACAGAAGAAGCTACATGAGAGCTAGAAGAGGAAATGAAGGCTAAATACCCACATCTGTTTGTGACTACTGGTAAGTCCAATTTAAATGACCAAATTTCTTTTTTTAAAGAGGGGGAGAATGTGATAGCTTGAAAATACATCCGAGTTAATTTTTTATATTCGATGTATTTAATTTAGCATTTATATGTATTTAGAAATATATAAAAAGATTAAGAACATAGTTTAGAGTCAAATAAAAAAATAATGGATAAAGATGAAGGAGCTAGAATAAGCATGAAGAGGTGTGGAAAACAGTGAGAACTTTTTAAATGAAGTGATATAATGAAAAGTGGTAACTATTAGATAAAATGACATAATGAAAAGTGACAATTTTTAGATAAAGTGACATCACAGAGAGTGACAACTTTTAGATAAAGTGACATATAAAAAGTGGTAACCTTTTAGATGAAGTAGCATGTGAAAAGTGGTAATATTTTAGGTGAAGTGATATGATGAAAGGTGGCAACTTTTAGATAAAATGGTATGAAGGAATGGTGGCAACCTTTCTCTCATAGCTCCCCACTCCTATAAATAAGGGATAAGAGAAGGGAGAAAGAGACATTCTGGATGAAAAAAAATATAGTGAAATGTATAGAGGTAAAAGAAGAAGAGGAAGTACGAAGTGTGTGATTTTTTAGAGTATTTTGAGATTTTAGATAAAAATTTTGAGGAAACTCTATTAAATTTGTGAGAGTAGAGAAAAAAAAAGAGAAGAGGAAGAAGACTCACGATTAAAGTGAAGTTATAAACTGTTAGAAATGTAAGTTTTTTTCTTAAGTTTTGAAGTTTGATTTCTCTTTAATTATTGGGATTAGTTTTTGAGTTTTGTGTTAGATATTTTTTAGTCAAGAAAGTAACCAAAAATCATCCCAAAACTCTACCGAATTTTTGAGAGGAAAAGCTTATAAATAAAGTCGGAACTCTACCAGAATTAAGATTATGACTGCTAAGGATCTAAGATAAGTGGATATTACAGATCCATGAGTTTTTATAGTTTTGAAGTATTTTACATATTTTCAATATAAAAATGTTCAAATATTTAATTTGTCTTCCATACTTGATAAGTATTTGTTAAAGTTTTACTTTGATATAAGTGTTATTTCGCTTTATATTTTCAAAATGTGATTTTGATATGTGTGCATCACTTATTATGGAAAGAAGTTATTCCGAAAACACTTGCATTATACTAGACTTCAATATGGTCGTACATAACCATTCCGTGTTCGGCTGTATTGGCAAAGTGATAAGTGTATACCCATACATAAATATTTCGTGTTCGGGTGTATGGGGAAACAATCTAATCTGCATGTCTTAACCGTTCTGTGTTCGGGGAGGTAGTAATATTTCAAGGTACTCATGTATGTTATTCAATGTTCAGGTACATGAAAAACTAGTGGTAAGTATCTGTACCTACGCATAATGTATGGTAACTTATTGATCTTCTATAATAGTGATGAAATATACAACATGAATATGTTTTATGATTTGTGCATTCGATTTCTGATTTGTATATGTTTTAGAAAGATTATATGATATATGTTTTATTGTGTGTAAAAAACTATATATTATATGCATTATGGTGTCATTTCATAATATCACGTATTGAGATATTTTATCTCACCCCCCATCACCCTCCAGATACTGAAGATACCGTTGCAGAGTGAGTAGTAATATAGAAGAAATTTTTTAAGCTAGACTCTAATATTAAGGTTACCGTTTTGTACTTTTATTTAGTAATATAAGTAAAGAAATTTAGAGTTCTGTACATATATTTATGTTTTATATTTAAGGGATGTAACGTTTCTGCGACTCTTTTATGATTAATAAAGTTAAGTTATTTTATTTAACTCGAATTTATATTTTTTGAGTAAATATGCTCCGATCATTATTCTGTAAGACGGGGTATGGTCCATAACAACGCTCATACTGAACGGAGTATTGAGATGGACTTTAATTGTGGTGTCCATTACTGGACGGGGTATAGGGACGACCGATGATTTACAAATGAAATATTTATATATTCACGTGTAGCGGAAATCCCTATGGGCCCCCAACGATACCGGTAGTAAAAATAATAAAAAAAATATAATGAAAATGGAGATGGTGAGTAACCCTAGTTTGAGTAAGATGGTAAAGAATCTAAGGTTATATATTTATTGAATTGCATGTTTACTATGATTTAATTATGATTCTGATTACATCTTCGTGTATATGTCTAGAAGATTGTTAGTCAGAAAAAGAAATAATAATGTTTTCAGTGAAAATGGATGGGATGCATTAGTATTCAGATTTCATAAAACATGTTCGCTCAGTTAGTTTTTTTTATAATTTTCTACAATTCTTTAGTTACTATGTCGGTGGTAAGGTTTTTGATATTCTTATTAAGTTAGTGTAACTCACTCATTTTTTATTAACTATTTCATATCAAGATGATCAAAACTTGAATCTAGAAGATTGAAAGAATAGCAAGGATATTATTCATTTCTGTTCTACCATACTTGAATTCAAGTTAATTATCATTTTGTAGTAATTTTCTTATTTTAGATTTTAAGACATTCTAATAGATCGTTTTGGGTATTATAAGTTAACGTGCATGAAATGTAACTTTAAAATTTTAAACTCTTCCGCGCAGTGATAATTTCATTCTCACTATATTATTACAATCATGCTAAATACTCAGAATCCTTAATATGAGTTTTGAGCTTTTACATGTTATCTTTTTCCTTTCCTTATTTTGAACTAAAAGTATTAGCTTATTAAAAGAGAACTGAACAATCTCTAAGTAAAAAAATACTTAATTTTTTGATAGAAATTTCTCATATATAATTTGTCAGAGTACATCAGTTCTACATTTATTACTGAAAGGACAAAGTGGTTATTTTCTAAAGAATATTCCTTACTCATAATGTAATTACTACTTTTCTCTTAATCTACATGTATTCTCACATATTACATAATATTAGTTGTACAAGACACATAGGCTATCAATAAAATAAGTACAAAATAACTATTAAACTACCATACTACTGATAATACTCAACTAAATTTGCTAAATAAATAACTTGCGAAGTAACATACGATACTTGTTAAATAATTATTTATTAAAGAAAAGATAAAATATGTATTCATTTATAAATACTTTATAATTTATATCATTTTATAAGATAAAAAGATAAAATAAAAATAAAGGTAGGTATTTGTTATGTGAAAAATTTCAATGAAATCCTATTTCTATGGATTTTAATTCTCCAAAGCCTATGAATTACTACGGAAAATAAAGAGATAAGAGCTTTTTTATATATGGTTTTGTTACCAAATACTTATTACTCTAAATTTGCTGGAGACAGGATTTATCTATAGGGACTCAAGGCCTGACAAATTACCGATTTGGCCACCCAAGACTTTGAACAATAAAATTGAAGAGAGAACTTTTCATTAATTGACCACATTTTTTAAAAAAAAAAAAATCAAATAAATGATTCGATCATGAATCTGAAATCATGTTACTAGAATAAAAGATTCAAGTTCATTAACATCAAATACCATAAACTATTAATGTGTTAATACGTCTATAAAAGGATTCCAAGTGTTATAATTTGTCAATTGTTGGTTTCAAGATAATCGCATACCAAGAATTGTAATAGCAGTTTGATAGTTCCTATCATACAGACCTATGTGCCACACTTTGTGTAACACCTTAATTTTTATTATTATTAGAATTAGAATTATTATAATTTTATTTTATTTTAATTTTTCTTTTAATTATTTATTTAAGTAATAATATAATTATTTTAATTTAGTTTAATTTAATTTAATGGAAATAAAAATAATAATAATGATAAGAATGGGTAAAATTATTTTTGGGGTTTAATTGAAAATAATTTTGAGAAAAATGGTTGAAAATTCGGATTCTGGATGTATTTTTGAAAAGAAAATCAGGAATCAGGGGTCAAAACGAAATTTAAAAAAATTGTACCACCTCAACGGCTCCGGCCAACCAGGACACGCCGCGTGGCAGAGACGTTGACGCAGGAGGGCCACGCAGAACGGGCCACATGGGCGATCCGCATGCGCGGGATCGGACGGCTGAGATCTGTTCCCACGCGCACGGACGGCCCAGATCAAACGCGCGCGTGAACGGCCCAGATTGCACGCGTGCGGATGGCCCAGATTGAATCACGCACGGACAGCCCAGATTCATTTCTAATTTAATCGCGATCGGACAGTCCAGATTAATAATCTCATCCATACCCAACCCCAAACCAGCAGCGCCGCCACGGGTTTTTTCGATTTTTGCCTTCGATGAGGCCCTTTCCGATTCCCATTCGATGTAATTTTTACACCGCTGTGACCACCGTCCTTTCCTCTACAGGTTGACCGGAGCAAAACGCCAAATCGCGACTCGCGCTGGAAGAGCCGCCGCACTCGAGAGCTCCGCCGCCGGTAAGTCTTGGTTTTTTGAGTTCTTTCGAGGGCTTTATCACAGGAACCAATGCAAGTTTGGAGTTTTTTTGGGGACATGTACAGGTACCGGAAGTGTGTTTCAGTTCCCGAGAAAAAATTCATGGAATCTAGGGACTGCCCGTAGGCACAGTGAAAAACCGATTTTAGACTTCGAATCAAGTAAGAATCTCTCACCCTATTTCCTATCACGGTATTAAAGTTTAATAAATGATAAAACGATATTTTATGAATTCGTGGATATGTATAATTAATTAAGGTTGCTAATGGAGCCCAAATCTGATATGTTTTTCAGTCATTTCTTGTTTGACTTATTTTACAGTCTAAATGCAGTGTAGTATCTGATTTGTTTATTCTGTGGCTTCATATGCATGATTCACTGTTTAATTTATTATGGTTTGATTATTGTGAACCTGATGTTATGTTTGCCTGGTTTGGTGTTCGTTACTGGTTTACGTATTCATGTTGATTGGGTAATTAAGACTAAGAACAAATAGGAATGGGATTGAGTTGATAAATGGATAGGTTAACAGCCTCACTAGACATCCTGGGAGATGGTGGATGGACCGGGTCCATAGGGGACCCTACTGGGAACGTTGTCTCTCATACCGGACGTGGTATGGAGACTTTAAATATTTTGGCGCTCATACTGGACGGGGTATGGGGACAGCCCGCTTCACCCTCATACCGGACAGGGTATTGAGGTTTATTATTTCGGCGCCCATATTAGATGGGATATGGGGATAGCCCTGGAATTAAGTTGTTAAAATGAATGGTTCACGTGTGGCGGGAACCCCTATGGATCCCCATGGATACTGGTAGACTGGTAAAAGAGAAAATTTGTTGCCTGATGATTGAAATATTAAAAGTATGACATGTGTTATGTTACAGAGTGCGTATGATTTCATGATATTATAATGTTATTGTTTGCATAAGTTGTTTTCATGAATCTCACCGAGGTAAATGGACAGTAAATGATTTTATTATTGATAAATGAATTTATTTATAAATTATGCTCAATTGGTCGCTTTTATTTTTTACCAATCTTTACTTCTGTGACAGTGAGATAGTGTGACATTCTTTACTGGGGTAGTGTAGCTCATTCCTTACTTAACCATTTCAGATCAGGAGACCTTTATTCCCGAGCCTGTTCCGCAGGAAGACGGCGAGTAGATGCCTAAAGATTTTATAGTTTTCCTTATAGTATTCATTTTTAGTATTCACTTTAGTTAGCTTATTCTTTCATACGTTTAATACGTTTTGGTTATTGTGTAAGGGATGTTAATCATATTATTTTATTTCACTTCTGCACTTAAAATTTTATATATGCGTTTCCTTTTAATTTCTGGGGTCGTTATAGTACAATCCAGTGCCCCCATTATATCAGCAGGTGCCACCACAGGGCCCCCTAGTCTATCCTCAGCCCAGCCCATTCCTTCTTCCATGGGACCCAGCTCCTTCCCTGATTGACTCGGGCTACGTAGAGAGGTACAGGAGACTGAACCCTTCCACTTTTGTAGGGGAGTCCTCTTTCGAAGATGTCCAATACTGGTTGGCGGAGAAAGAGAAGGCTTTCAAGACATTAGGAGTGGTTCCCGAGCAGAGGATTACCCTTGCTTCCTACATGCTAGTGGGGGAAGCAGGTCATTGGTGGGAGCTCAAGCAAACCACCCTGCCTACACCAGTCACTTGGGAGCAGTTCTTAGCAGCCTTTCATGCGGAGTACCTCCCCGAGCACATCCGACATCTAAAGGAGATAGAGTTTGTCCAACTGGTCCAAGAAAACATGACGGTATTGAAATATGCTCGTAAGTTCCTAGAGCTGGGCTGATACTCCCCTGAGACATTGATAGATGAGGGCAGGAAGGGTAGGAGGTTCCAATGGGGCCTCCGCCCAAAGATCAAGTAGCACTTATTGGTACTAGAGCTCAAGACATATTCAGCCGTTCTAGCAAAGACGCAGATTGTGGAGAGGAGTTTCAACACCCTTTCTCAGTCAGCAGGGAGTCACAGACCCTCAGCTCCACCCCGCATACCAGCACCTACTGCGCCTGTCCAATAAAATACGAGACCCAGACTGGGGATCCAGACTCCCCCTCAGGCTCCAGAGGCAGCACGTGGTAAGATCTGTCAGCACTGCAGCAGGGATCACAGGGACCGACCATGCTATCGCCTCAACAACACCTGTCGCATATGGGGTAGTGTCCAGCACTATGCGAGAGAGTGCCCGAGGAACCAGTACCAAGAAAGACCTCCTATTCAGGGCAGAGTTTATAACCTCACACAGCAGGATGCCGATGCCGACCCGGACGTGGTACAAGGTATGTATACTATCTGTAACCGTATTGCTCATGTTTTATTTGACACTGGTGCATCGTATTCATTTGTTTCACATGTTTTTGCATCTAAACTTAATGTATCACCTGATAAACTTGATTCAATGTTATTTGTATCTACTACTGGGGGTGAAACACTATTAGGGGAAGTTGTCTACAGGGCTTGTGGTGTGGAAATAGCAAATAGGAAACTGAGTGTAGACCTAATAGGGTTATACACAGGGGATTTTGATATAATTTTAGGGATGGATTGGCTAGCGGCGTATCACGCCACCATAGATTGCTTTAACAAGAAGGTTGTATTTAATCCTCCTAATGAGGAGCCATTTACAAATTAATAAAATCATTTGGTACTTATTCCTTGATGACAAGTTTCCTTAATTTTCAAGTACTTTAACCTTGTTATTTTTTCTAACTAGGCAAGCCCAAGAAGGAAATTTGTATCCAAGAGATTTCGGTAGTCCGAGACTTTCCAGATGTGTTTTCGGACGAACTACCCGGACTGCCAGTGGACAGGAAAGTTGAGTTCACTATAGACCTGCAACCAGGCACCCAGCCCATTTTAGTTGCTCCTTACCGCATGAGCCGCGTTGGGATGGAAGAGCTGAGGAAACATATCACTGAATTACAAGACAGTGGTTTTATTAGACACAGTGTGTCTCCTTGGGGTACCGGAGTCACTTTTGCCAAGAAGGGAGATGGAACGTTGAGACTTTATTGATTACAGAGGATTGAACAAGGTCACAATCAAGAACAAATATCCCATTCCCAGAATTGATGACCTCTTTGATTAGCTGCAGGGCGTGCAGGTCTTCTCCAAAATAGACCTGCTATCAGGTTACCATCAGGTGAAAATAAGAACAGAAGACATCCCCCAAAATGGTTTTTCGAACCCGGTACGAACACTATGAGTTCCTAGTCATGCCATTTGGGCTAACTAACGCCTCGACCATCTTTATGGATATGATGAACAGGGTCTTCAGAGAATTCTTGGATCAATTTGTTATTATATTCATCGATGACATCTTGGTCTACTAAAAAAGCAAAGAAGAGCATGCTCACCATCTAGCCCAAGTTTTGCAGGTTCTCAGAAAAAAGAAGTTATATGCAAAGTTGAGTAAGTGTGGAGTCTGTTTTGAGCAGACCGTTTTCCTAGGACACATCATATCGATGGAAGGAGTATTAGTGAATCCCGAAAAGGTTGAAGCGGTACTTGGCTGGGAGAAGTTGACATCAGTTAAGGAAATCCGTAGCTTCCTGGGAATGGCAGGTTATTACCGCAGGTTCGTCAAAAGATTCTCTAGTCTAGCGGCTCCCCTAACCCGACTCACATAGAAGAATGCCAAGTTTGAGTGGAATGAGGACTGTGAGAGAAGTTTTTCAGAATTAAAGGAGCGGCTGACCACTGCACCCGTACTGGCTTTACCGAGTGGATCGGGGGGATATACAGTTTATAGTGATGCCTTCTATCTAGGCCTGGGTTGTGTCCTGATGCAGCATGGGAAGTTCATAGCCTATGGATCCAGACAGTTAAAGAATCATGAGAAGAATTACCCCACCCATAACTTGGAACTTGCCACAATTATACACGCCTTGAAAACTTGGCGCCATTATTTATACGAAGAGACCTTTCAGATCTATACCGATCATAAGAGTTTGAAACACATATTCACTCAAAAGGATCTCAACATGCATCAGAAAAGGTAGTTGAAACTCCTTAAAGACTATGATTGTGATATCTTGTATCATCCGGGTAAGGGCAACGTGGTGGCAGATGCTCTCAGTAGAAAAAGTGCAGGTATCTTAGCCCATTTGATGGTTTCAGAATGCAGGCAAATTGGGGCCACACAACAGGTTTGGCTTCAAGACCTGAAGAGAGTCGCATGTTTGGGCCGTCTGACCGTCCAGCCCGAGTTAATACAGAGGATAAGGGAAGCCCAGTCAGTCGACCCCGCCCTAGTAGCCCGCAAGAATGATGCAGAACAAGGAGTGAGCTCAGAATTTCGAGTATCTGCCGATGGGTTACTCCGGTTCCAGGACAGGGTGTGTGTTCCAGACAACAGTGAGTTAAAAGAGAGACATCATGACAGAGTCCCATAGCTCGAAGTTTATCATGCATCCCAGAAGCACCAAAATGTACCAAAGCATGCGACCCTGGTTTTGGTGGAATGAGATTAAGAGGGACATAGCTGACTTTGTATCTAAATGCTTGGTATGTCAGCAGGTCAAAGCAGAGCATCAACGCCCAGGCGGGTTACTTCAGCCTTTACCGATCCTGGAGCGGAAGTGGGAACATATCACCATAGACTTCGTAACGGGATTACCCAAGGCACGTTCAGGACATGACGCCATCTGGGTAATTGTTGACCGGCTTAACAAGTCTTTCCACTTCCTAGCCATCAGGATGAGTTAGCAAGAATGTATATCCGGGAAATAGTCAAATTGCATGGAGTTCCAGTGACAGTGGTATCCAACAGGGACCCCAGGTTCACTTCTTGGTTTTGGAGTAGCTTTCAGCAGGCCATGGGAATAAAACTGTCTCTCAGTACTGCCTTCCATCCTTAGACTGATGGACAATCAGAAAGGACAATCTGTACACTTGAGTATATGCTCTGAGCTTGTGTCCTTGACTCTGGGGGCCATTGGGATGACCATCTACCCCTGATAAAAGCAAAGAGGACACGGGATGGAATCCTAGCGCAAAGAGGAATAGAAGGGGATTAGGCTTGGGCTTAAAAGAAATTTGAACAGTCTTTTAGTTAATTGTAAATGACTTAGAATTTTTAAAGGATTTGGACTTTAGACATGAAATTGAGCTTGAGATTTTAACTTAGCGTTGGGCTAATTGGCCATTTTCAAAAAGTTAAGACTATTTCGGTTTTAAATAACTTTAAAAGTATAGACTTATATGAGAGCAAATATTTACTTATATGCATATATATACTTTTTGAAACCTTCCTCGAAAAGTTTTATTTCCAAAACTTTTTATTGAAGCTTTAAAATATGTATGTGTGTATATATACACACATATCTTTTTCTTTGACATAATTACTTAAACAATTTTTTCATATTTATTTTATCTTTTTCATTTTTCATATTTTTTATTTTTTTATGCTTGTTATTTTTGGATATTTTTAGCTAAAAATATAATAAAAATTAAGCAAAACTTAAAAGACCTTTTTTTTTATACTAATTAATTAATTAAAACTTCTAAATAAAATTACAGTATGACGTGAGTAACTAGATGAAGGCTTTTATCACTTCCTCCTAGTTTTTAACTACGATGAATAGAGGTCCACCATCTTTTTGACGATTTGAATGGGGTTATGACAAGAGAACTCCTTATCCTTCATTGTTACTTTTCATAGGGATGGAACTGTTCAACAAGTTAATCTTAAGGGCCAACAAGCAATATATGTTTACGGGCTTGACAACATAGAGGAGGAAAAAAAGATGGAGATAATTCACATTTTTTTGTTGGTAACACATTATTATTCTATGAATCGGATGCTAGGAACACTTCTCAACATTAAGTGCTTATTACTTTATTTCAAAGTGGTCTTAGGGCTCAAGACTAATCAATATTCTTTTTTCTAGATGTTAGTAAAATGACTTTATTCAAAGGAAACGTATATATAAAAATTCTAAGTGCGGAAGCGAAATAAAATATTATGTTTAACATCCCTTACACAATAACCAAAACGTATTAAATGTATGAAAAAATAAGTTGACTAAAGTAAATACTAGAAATGAATACTATAAGGAAAACTATAAATTCTTTAGGCATCTATTCGACGTCTTCCTGCAGGATAGGCTCGGGAACCAAGTCCTCTTGATATGAAATGGTTAAGTAATGAATGAGCTACACTAACTCAGTAAAGAATGTCACACTATCTCACTGTCACAGAAGTAAATATTGGTAGAAAATAAAAATGACCAATTGAGCATAATTTATAACAAATTCATTTATCAATAATAAAACCCTTTATTGTCCACCTACCTCGGTGAGATTCATGAAAACAACTTATGAAAATAATAACATTATAATATTATGAAATCATATGCATTCTGTAACATAACACATATCATACTTTTAATATTTCAATCATCAAACAACAAATTTCCTCTTTTACCAGCCTACCAGTATCCATGGGGATCTATAGGGGTTCTCGCTACACGTGAATCATTCATTTTAACAACTTAATTCTAGGGCCGTCTCCATACCCCGTCTGGTATGGGTGCCAAAACAATAAACCTCAATACCCCGTCTAATATGAGGGTGAAGCAAGCCGTCTCCATACCCCGTCTGGTATGAGCGCCAAAACATTTAAAGTCTTCATACCCCGTCTGGTATAAGAGACAACGTTCCCGGTAGGGTCCCCTATGGACCTTGTCCGTCCACAATCTCTCAGGATGTCTAGTGAGGCTGTTAACCTATCCATTTATCAACTCAATCTCATTCCTATTTGTTCTTAGTCTCAATTACCCAATCAACATGAATACGTAAACCAATAACGAACACTAAACCAGGCAAACATAACATCGGGTTCACAATAATCAAACCATAATAAATTAAACAGTGAATCATGCATACGAAGCCACAGAATAAAGAAATCAGATACTACACTGCATTTAGACTATAAAATAAGTCAAACAGGAACTGACCAAAAAATATATCAGATTCGGGTTCCATTAGCAACCTTAATTAATTATACATATCCATGAATCTATAAAATACCGTTTTATCATTTATTAGACTTTAATACCGTGATAGGAAATAGGGTGAGAGATCCTTACTTGATTCGAAGTCTAAAATCGGTTTTTTTTTTTCATTGTGCCTACGGGCAGTCCCTAGATTCCATGAATTTTTTTCTGAGAACTGAAACACACTTCCGGTACCTTTACATGTCCCCAAAAAACTCCAAATCAGACCTAGGGCCTCCTTGGCCAATTTCGAAATTCTGGCACGGCGGCTCTGCTGTGCTCCTGCGACGGCGTCGCTGCTTGCGGCGGCGATCTGCCTTGGGTTGGCCGTTCCGGCTGTTTTCAGTCGAATTCAGTCAAACTTGCATTGGTTCCTGTGATAAAGCACACATAAGGCCCTCGGTGGGCCGAAAAACTCAAAAAATCGAGACTTACCGGCAGCGGAGCTCTCGGGTGCGGCGACTCCTCCGATGCGAGTCGCGATTTGGTATTTTGCTCCGATCAACCTGTAGAGGAAAGGACGGTGGTCACAGTAGTGTAAAAATTACATCAAACGGGAATCGGGAATGGCCTCATCGGAGACAAAAACTGAGAAAACTCTTGGCAGCGCTGGGCTTCGGCGGCGTTTTTCGGCCAATTGGCCAGTGGTTTGGCTCCAATTTGGCCACAGGGGGGTTCAACATCGAAATCCGAGCCAAGGGGAGAAATTTTACCTCGTTTGGCGGCCGAAAAGTGCTCCGGTGCGGCGGTGGGTGGCGGCGGTCGGTTCCCCCGACAGTTGGACTGTCTTCTCCGGCGAGGGCTCTGGCGGCTAGGGTTTGGGGTTAGGTGTGGATGAGATTATTTATAACCTTTCACTTTTAATCTGAGTCGTCTATCACGATTTAATCTGGACCGTCCGATCGCGATTAAATTAGAAATGAATCTGGACCGTCCATCGCGATGCGATCTGGATCGTCCGTGCGCGATTCAATCTGGGCCGTCCGCACGCGTGCAATCCGGGCCGTCCGCACGCGTGCAATCCAGGCCGTCCGTGCGTGCGTTTGATCTGGGTTGTCCGTGCGCGCGGGAACAGATCTCAGCCATCCAATCGTGCGCACGTGGATCGCTCACGTGGCCTGTTCCGCGTGACCTTCCCACGTCAGCGTCTCTGCCACGCGGCGTGTCTTGGTTAGCCGGAGCTGCTGATCGGGCTGCTGACGTGGCACAATTTTTTTAAATTACATTTTGACCTCTGGTTTTCGATTTTCTTTTCAAAAATACCCACAGAATCCGAATTTTCACCAATTTTTTTCAAAATTGTTTTCAATTAAACTCAAAAATAATTTTACCCATTTTTATCATTATTATTAGTTTTATTTTCCATTAAATTAAATTAAATTAAACTAAATTAAAATAATTATATTATTACTTAAATAAATAAATAAATAAAAATAAAATTATAATAATAAAAATAAAAATAAAAATTAGGGTGTTACATCTAATGCATTATAAACAAATCTAAAAGTTTGGGGACTGTTTTATAATAAAAAGTATATATAAGAATAAAATGTAATGTTGACTAAAGTTTGGGAACTAACACAATTATTTAACCCAAATATTCTGATTTTATTTCAATGGCGATAATTCATTTCAATATCAAAGTTACTATGGAATTTTTTTTTTATAAATAAATTCAAACATCACATTTATTTTCTTTTCCAAAGTAAATCTAAAGGATTTAATGGGAATTTAGAATTATGATACGAGATTCAATAAATATTTTATTTCAATTAATCATTGTATATATTTTTAGTGCATTAAAAAAACTCATTAACTTATAACCAAAATAAAAAAAAATAAAAAAAAAAAGTACTTTACACTTTCTGTACAGAAAAATTTAGTTCTTTAGATTTTTCATTAATTCTTATTTGTATAATTTATGGAAATATAATTTATTTATTTTTTAATTCAGACCAAAAATTTAGATTGAACTTAATTTTCGATTTAGATTATATTAGATAAGATCAAACAATATTTGATCATGAAATAAATCGATTAGTAAGAAAATACAAAAAAATAAAAAATAAAAAAAACTTTGGTCCATACGAGATTATACTTATATTTTCGGACCTATCCCAATCTTCATTTTGAATCTTCCCCTTTAATTAATTATCAATCTGACTTATTTTGAAATTCATAAATATCCGTATTGGTTTATTATTAATTTTTTTTTTTTTTTTTTTTAATAATTTATTCGTATTGATCACGGCTTCACCCCTTCTGACTGTTCATTGTGTATGTCAATTACAAAATGAATGAGCACCAAAATAATGTCAATTAAAATTATTTTTAATCTAAAAAACGTGTAGTAATTCCTTATCTCTCGGTGATAATTGTCTTTATAAATATGATTATAAATTTTAGACATTAAAAAATTTAAAATTAAGTCAATAATATAAAAAGAAAAATATTAAAATATTATTAGTAATAAATTTTTATTAGTAATATGAAAATTTATATTTACAGTTAAATCTGTAATTTCAAAAAAAAAAAAAATTCAAAGTATTTGGATTTGTCAAACCATCTAGGTTTACGGTTTACCTACAATTTTTTGAATTTTCTTTTTGCCATTTTTTACCAGATAGTTTCCTAAAAATCCAAAATTCCGAAACAAAAGGAAAATAATTTTGGATAAAAAAAAATTAGTCAAGAAAAGAACAGGGCAATATCGTCATTCCAAACTGTCCCAGCCAATGATCCACCGCGTTTCTCTGCTTCAGAGATTATAAACTCCCTAAACTACCCTTCCATCCCTATCTCCCTCATCCCCTTACGCCCCACGCGCTCACAAATAAAACTCCTCTTTCATTCTTCTCCTCTCATTCCATGCACTCCCCTCCTCCTCCTCCCCCCCTCTCTCCCTCACTGCTTCTTCTCCATCGTATACCGATTCGGATAAAATTATAATTATATCGATATATAGATATAGATAGATACAGATAAGTTTTATTTTATTTATTTATTTTATATTTGATTCTGAATCGTGGCGGTTGTTTTGACTCCGGCCAAGTGATGACTCGGCGGTGCTCGCATTGCAGTAACAACGGGCACAACTCTCGTACGTGTCCTACGCGCGGTGGCGGCGCGTGCAGCGGTGGCGTGAGGCTATTCGGCGTTCGCTTAACCGATGGCTCCATCATCAAGAAGAGCGCTAGCATGGGGAACCTGTTGGGGACACACTACCATTCTTCTTCCTCCAACACCGCTTCGCCGAACCCCGACTCGCCTCTATCGGATCACGTCCGTGACCCGGCTAATGTTCCCGAGGGCTATCTCTCAGATGACCCGGCTCATGGCTCCGGGTCATCCAACAGGCGCACGGAGAGGAAGAAAGGTACTGCTCAATATCTTCCTCCCTCATTTTCTGAGCTTCTAATTTCTCTCGTTGATGGATATATTAAGTCTGAGACGATGAGTTTTGTTTTCTCATGGCGGCTTGGGTATTATATTTGTGAATTGCTTATATTCCTCGTTGTTGTTCTTGTCTTTTATCTCCGTTTTCGGCGGGTGTGCTTTTATATATTCAATCACTTTTTTATGAAGTTAATCTTCCATTTTTATTATTTTTTCTTTTTCGAGTAGTTTTATTTCTATACTTTCAATATGAATATCTGTTTTTCTTAAGAAAATTATAATTCCATATCAAATTCTATGGTTGTATTTCTTTAAACGAAAAATTGGTTGATGCAGTGTTTTGGTGATTTCATTTATATTACAGGATTTGAAACATTTTATCGTTCTTAAATGTTAGTTCAGTTTTGAGTGGGAAATGAAATAAATTCACCTTGCTTCTGCTCTGTTTTTGGTTTTCTTTAAAGGGGCTTTTTGCTTCTTCATAAATACCCCACGTGTTTATATTACCGTGATGCAATGCATTGACCCCCATAAAAAATCATACATATTGATGTATTTGTGTCTGTAACATTTTCATTAAATTCCAGATGATGATTGTTTCATTGTCATTTGGCTTCATTGGTGCTCATGGGTTTTTTAACAAAATTTATCCTGCTTGTCCCTCATATCCCTGGCTAAAAAGTCTGCATTCTTTCAAGTTTCAATGTTTTCTACTGGTTAGACTGGCAACTGTTGTTCTTGTGACATAGCTGGGATTTCTTTTCTGGGTATTGGCTTTTGCAGATAATTAGTAGATGCAGAGGTACAGCAATGCCTTTAATCATCAAAAGCAGAAATTATTTAAACAGGACATAATTTGTTTGAGTTCCCCCCATAATTGTTATCCAAACTAGTTTAATGGGATGGAGGTATTGCTGAGTATAGTTGAGTTGTTCAGTATCTATATGAAAGCCATCCAACTCACATTACTGCTATGTTTCTTTACAAGTGTCTTCTGCAAAATTAAAACCTTGCATTTGTCTTTGTGAAACTCAATCAGATGCACTTTGCTTAGTTTTCTAAAAAATTTGTAAGTGTTACCTTGTCAAGTTAGTAATGTTAGGTTATAAAATGATATACATATGATTGCAAAATATGTCTAGGAAGCTTGTACTTTATTTAGAGATTTTGAACTCCATTATTGTTGTTCCAATTAATCTCCTTACTACACTAAGTTGAGGTCTAGCAGATTAGTTAAAAGACCTTTATAATATGTTTCATATGATCTTAAACGATTATTCAAATATCACCTTATGGGATGAGCTGTATTGTCGGGATATATTTCTCTACAAGTTAACAAAGAGAGTGGAGACTTCAGTATTGTTGATAGATTGACATTATCAGGTAGTTTATTCTGGACTGATGTAGGGAATGTGGTGTTTTCTAGATAACGGTTTACCTTTTCTATGTCTAACGCAGTTGTTTGGTATACTACATCAGTTCTACACTGAAATGGCAAAATTAAATTGAATTATCGAATATTGGGACACCTATTTCATCTTGCATTATACCATTGCTAGACAGCAGCTTATGGCATGGTTTGCATCTTAAGGTGATTTCTTCGCTCCGATTCCTTTGGATGTCTTGGCCCTAGAGTTAATGAAATTTTATATCCATGAATATATTATTTTCTGCCAATAAAGCTACTATTCATCCATTTGATCATGAGAGCTATTGGTTCTGTTACATTTTTTTGTTTGGATGGACCTAGTAGTCCCTGTTGTTTCTTGGTCACTGGTTTTCCTCCTTATGGATTTGGCTGATTATTTGTGATACAAAGGAGGATATGAATGGTTGTTTTCTCTATTTTTCTTGCTTTTGCATTTCTTCCTGTTATGTATCATAATTCAAATCCTTAGTCTCTCTATGTTGGCTGCAGTTTGCAACTAAACAATACATATGCAGACCTGCTTCCTTTGCTAAAATTTCTTATTTAGTAGTTAGATTATAGAGCAGGACTCTTGTCACCAATGATCAAAGAGTTTCTGTTTGTTAACTGGATGTGGTTTTACTCTCAGGTATTCCATGGACAGAAGAGGAGCATCGATTGTTCTTAATTGGGCTTCAGAAACTGGGGAAAGGTGATTGGCGTGGTATAGCACGAAACTATGTTGTTTCAAGGACTCCCACCCAAGTGGCTAGTCATGCCCAGAAGTATTTCATTCGGCAAACCAATTCTACCAGAAGAAAAAGACGTTCCAGCCTCTTTGACATGGTTCCAGATGATATGGTTTGTACTGGTCTCTTTACTATTACTTTTACATTCTCACGAGTGAATATGTATATGCACTTGTTACTTTTCTCACACACTGGATAAACATTGAGGGTTGGGGAGAGCCTTGTAGAACTCTTTGATGCAGCATGTATGTTATGTCCATGTTTTGTTTCTCTATTGTAATCAATTGACCTGTACAACTGATGTTGTCCATGTACTTGTTCATGTCTAAGAAATTAAGGCAATGATTCATTGTGTTGGTAGAGGGAGATGAGTTTGATGGGCTGTTTATCTGCTCTGCAGGTCACAGATACACCTTCAGTGCCAGAAGAACAGGTATTGTTGCCTTCACCAAGTGGAAGAGAAGCTGATAATGGAAATTCATTGCCTTCGTTAAATCTTTCGCTCAAAACAGAGTTTGAACCGATGGAAGAGACAATTAAAGAAGCTGAAGAAATTCTCACACCATCAACTAGGTTTGCACCCATTATGCCTGGATTCTTCCCAGCTTATCTACCTGTGCCTTATCCTATTTGGCCCCCAAATGCCGTTCCTTTCAAAGAACAGAAGGGTGTAGAGACTTCTAAGCATCAGGTCCTAAAACCAATTCCAGTCCTTCCGAATGAGCCTGTCTATGTTGATGAGCTGATTGGCATGTCTCATCTCAGTATAGGTGAAAGAGGGAAAGACCACAGAGAGCCTTCACCACTATCTTTGAAGTTACTCGGTGAGACATCGAGACAGTCAGCATTTCATGCAAATGCTTCTGTAAATGGATCAGATATAAACAAGGGTACCAATGCAATTCAAGCAGCTTGAGTGTTGCTTATTTTCTTTTTTTATCTTCTGATCAGGGTGACATTCTGTTTTACTTTTCTAATTTGATGATAGTATTTACTGCATAGGTTATGATTGATACCGCCAGAAATAGTAATTATTTTTTAACTGTAAACAACTAGTAGTTCAAATAATTCAATCAGTTTAGCAACAAAATGATCTCTGAAGTATATGAACTGCAGTTTGATACATCTTGTGAGTAGTTGAAGAATTACTTGCCATTTTCTTTTTTCTATGATCATTCATGCCTTTTGTATTATCATTTTAGTACAGTTACAGATTTATTGGTATTTTATTTTATTTTTCATATGAAATTCATAGCCTTCTTTTAGAAAGATTGTTTATTGGTGAAAAAACTTTGAAATTTAAATCTGACTGCTAAAGTTTTTAATTACGAAAGACTTAAGGTGTAATTGTTTTAACAAAATTTGCATTATTTTGCAAATGGAGAAGTATAGGTTAAAAATATGAAATTTATATTGATGCCTAACAAATAAATCAACTTTAGACATAGAATATAATTGGAACCTTACCCTTTTCTTAATCTATAGTTTTGATATTAATTACCCATCAAAAACTGTGTATTTCTGCACTCTTATTAAACAACTCTATTTTTAACTCTTCATAGATTTATTAAATAACATTTATTTATTTTTTTCAAGTTTAGCCCTAAAATAAATATGAGAATTCCTATTATTATTCTAAAATAGGAAAATACTCTATATGTAATGTTGGTTATACATAATTAATTTGCATTTGTGTATTTTATAATATTTAATACAGTTACCTAAGACTTGAAAAAATCACTAACAAATAATTTTTTATTAAAAAAGACTGTGACTTTATTTTAAAATATTTTAATTTTTATTTAGGAAAAATGTAATTCTAATACTTATTTTAAAATAGAGTATAATAAATTTTTAATTTTTTTATATTTTTAGTTAATTTTCAACCTACATATTTTTTGTGAAACAATTTTAAATTTATGTCCAATTTATTAGTTAGATGAAGATACAAAAAGCTAAATATATTAGAACTTAATTCGATAATATACCATATTGGATAATATGTTATATGTAATGTGGATTAATAATTTTAATACAATGACTTATTTTTATAAAAAGAAGATTTTATCATATCTAATTTTTACAATTTTTTAAAAAATATTATCCTACTACGCTCTTTGTTATAATTTAATTTTAAAAAAATCATTACATAAACTCTCGTAGTTGTTTTAAATCATATGTTCTCAGTACTAAAACGTTTTTTAACAAAAAAAAAAATGTTATAAAAATGTGATTGCATTTGAAGTAATATATAAGAACATAATACTATTTTGAAATTATGCAAAAATATTATATAAACAGATTTTACTGTTTAAAAATTAAAGGTGTTAAATCTAATTATTAAATTAAATTATAGCCCTCATCTCATCATTCATTTTTTGTTTTGTTTTGTTTTTTTTTTATAAAAAATTTAAACATTGAAGTAAGAGTGGTAAAATTGGTAAAATATAAAGGTTATCGGATTGGGTTTAAATGAAAACAAGTTTCTTGCATTACGTTTGGTTCTAAATGTTTTCAAGTCTAAGGACATCATAAAAATTCACGGCTTGTTAAACTCGAATTGACCGATTTAAATTATCTTGATTATTTATTGAAATCGAATATAATCGACTTAGAATTATTTTATTTGGTATACAATAACCAGTTTTTTGAATTTGATAATAAAAACTTATTGAATTCAACTATACAAATACCATATAGTTTTAACATTTTACCTAAAATAAAAAATATATTGACACTAACAATTGCTAGGTCGTCCATTCTATGATTGCATCCTAACTAAATCCAGAGAGGGATTTACTTCACATTTCAAAATCCTCTCTTCTTCCCCATTGATTCTTGTGGGTGAGTGAATTTCATACGAGTTTAAGAGAACCACATCTAAAAAGCTAATTATCCAGGAGGGAGAGCTCAAACTCATATAAATCCCACATTAGTTGTGTGCATTCAATATGAGTTCGAAGTCTCGTACCTTGTCCTAGTGCCCATGCCACATGGTTGTAACTTGTGTAGATGGTGGATTGCTTTAAACATCATTTAAATGAATTTAAGAGAACAACACCTTAAAAACTAGCTATTAATGAGATAGAGTCGTGCACTTTTGATATGAGTCTCATACTTTGCAATTAGCACATAACAAACACAATTACTGAAGTGGAAGAAAATACAATTTTATAATAAGATAGAGAAACCGGGGATGAAGGAAAAACAGTTCGTGGTAAGTTGAGCATCATAAAAGGAGATTCTGAGTTACTCGGCTAATTTAAATATTAACGCAGGTGTTAGAGATGTAAATCGTAAGCTAAATTAAGAAAATGTCAAGTCCATAAGTAAAATAATTAATTGATATGATTTTGACATAGATTCTACATTATTATATGGGAAGTTTGGTGGAAGATAAGTTGTAGCTTCCTGATTACCAAGTTTCCATTTCTTTTTGAAAATTACTATTATTTTTACTAAGATTAAAACCATGTATTATTTTTTGTACTTTAATATTTTAGCTTTAAATTAGTTGAGCAATAATGTTAAGTGTAGACTACTTTATAATCATTACTTACAAGTCTTTTACTTTGTCAATTTTTGTTGAATGATTTTTCAACATTTTTATTAGTCCCTATCAGTTCTTTTTATTCAATCTCTCTCAAGATTCTTGGTGTGTGTTTTTACAGTCAATCTTTAATAAAAAGGTTGCATGATATAGCCATCACATCTTAAAAATTTAATAAAGAAATCTTATAACCTTGTTGGCTTGGTTTAACCCAGCATCCGCAATGGTGTGAATAAATGCAAATTTTATAAACTCTATTGGATCCAAGCCGAGTTCAAATTTCTTTAATATATGTTCACATTGGATTTGAGTTTTGTAAAACTCCTTTTCAACCACACCTATTTTCATTCAGATATGAACTCTTGAGGTGGGAGGGATGAAGCCTCCTCTAAATTAATCTTGAAAGGCAGATTTAAAGTGCAAGAGTTAAGTTAAGAATTAAAAAATTTGAATAAAATATTGAATGGATTCAAGTATTTTAATTTTAACCATATCACATTATTCAATATAATATATATATTTTTAATTATTTATTTATTATATATTTAGATAATGTAGCTATAATTTTATTATTTATTAAAATTTATTTATTTATTTATTTTTTGTCACACATGAAATTTTGTAAAGAAAATATTGATGATAATTATATGATTGAAAGTTTGTAATGAATAATTATAATATAGGTTACCTCGTTATATAAGCCATGAGGATCTCACCATATTCCCTTGAATCAGTTAGCAAGTCCCACTTAGAGAACATTAAAAGTTCAATACTGATGACTCTATAAGAAGTTACCCCAAGATAGTGTCTATAGGAGGCCTCATAATAAATAGTCAAGAAAAATAAATGGTTAAACTTATGAGAAATATGTTATTAGCCATATATTCATAGTAAAACTCTATAATATTTAAGTGGCCTTCAAATGGCTTGGAGTATTAGCATTAAGAAACTCATTATAGAAGTTGACTCATTTCACTACCTATACATCCTTCAACAATAAGATGATTATTGTCGCTACCCTATGGACACTTAAGCTCAAATTAGGGCTCCTACTTTATCTTGATTAAGATATTAAAATCTCTTATTTCCATATGAGAGGCAATTTCTACACTAATTGTTTAACTCGGTGAGAACACATCTATATGAGTTGTAACATATTTACATATGTCTAGTTAAACGAATATTAATTTATGTTGGTTATCTCATTTCTTTTACCTTCTGTAATAAAAAAATTACTTGATAGTTGGGATAATAAGCCCAAAAAAGTTGCATTTGTTTCTATTATATATTTTCTTCTATATAGGTAAATATCTAATTTTTGGCAAAAAATTTATCTAGTTTTTGTTAAACATCTTATTTAACCAATTCTAATTTTTAACTTACACCATCTTCTTAAAGTTCCTTTTTCAGTTTGTCTTAACATGAATGTTTGAGGAATTAAGAAAAATGGTCATTCCATGTTATGTCCCTGATCATAGGAGGTGAGTTGCACGACTTTATTAAGCAAATAATCCATCATTTTGTCCATACCGAATTCAATTTATTTCTAAATTGTTTTGATACATATTATATGCTTTTAAGGGAGTAATACTAATGCAACTTTGTAGAAAATGATATTGAAATAATGTACTTAACTTATTAGAATTTGATATGATATTATGATGAATGGGTTGATGAGATTGAGATGGACCCTTCTTTCGTATATTGGATTAAGAGTTGATAAGATCAACTTGAGCTATGATGAATAGATTATTAGTATTGAGTTGATCTCTCCTTTACTATAGTTATTAAGACATGACAAAAGGGTTAACATAACTAAGTTGAATTCTTCCTCCCTTGAGTATTATGAGTGGGTTTGCGAGATTAGGTTATGCTCTCTCTCTCTCTCTCTCTCTCTCTCTCTCTCTCTCCCTAACACATTCTCACTCCCATTTTCTCTTTTCTACATATGAGGAAATATGATGATAGGATTAACATGATTAACTCTTCATTTACTAAATAGGATAAGAGTATTCAGGAGGTTTAGTTGAACCTACATATGTGATGTTATGACACTTAACATTATGTTGATTTTGTCTTCTAAATATGTATGTTCATGACTTCTTACCTTTTAAAATTTTGTTATCCTCATCATAAAATTTTGAACAAATTTCAGTTTGATCCCTTATTGTTTGAAAATTTTAATTTAATACCTCAATTTTTTTTTTGTCAATTGTCTACCTCGTAGTTTATATGTAACACTTAATTTTTATTTTTATTATTATTAAAATTATTTCAATTTTTATTTTATTTTAATAATTAATTTATTAGGTAATAATTATATAGTTTTAATTTAATTTAATTTAAATAAATAGAAATAAAAATAATAATAATGATAAAAAGGGTTAAAATTATTTTTTTGATTTAATTGAAAATGATTTTGGTAAAAATGGGTGAAAATTTAGATTCTAAGGGTGTTTTTGAAAAGAAAATCGAAAACCGGAGGTCAAAACGCAATTTAAAAAAATTACACCACATCAGCAACTCGATCAACCGGGACACACCGCGTGACAGAGACGCTGACGCGGGAAGGCCACGCGGAAGGGCCACGTGGGCGATCCGCGTGCGCACGATCGGACGGCTGAGATCCGTTCCCGCGCACACTGACGGCCCAGATCAAACGCACGCACGGATGGCCCAGATTCATTTCCAATTTAATCGCGATCGGACGGCCCAGATTAAATCGTGATGAACGGCTCAGATTAAAAATGGAAGGTTATAAATAATCTCATCCACAACCAACCCCAAACCCTAGCCGCTAGAACCCTCACCGAAGAAGACAACCCAGCCACCAGAGGAACCGACCGCCGCCACCCACCGCCGCACCGGAGCACCTTCCGGCCGCCAAATGAGGTAAAATTTCTCTCTTTGGCTTAGTTTTCGATGCTGAACCCACCTGTGGCCAAATTGGAGCCAAACCACCGGCAAATTGGCTGAAAAAAAATCGCCGAAGCCCAGCGACGCCACCGCAGGTTTCTTCGATTTTTGCCTTCGATGAGGCCATTCTCGATTCCGTTCGATGTAATTTTTACACCACTGTGACCACCGTCCTTTCTTCTACAGGTTGACCCGAGCAAAACACCAAATCGGGACTCGCGTCGGAGGAGCCACCGCACCTGAGAGCTCCGCCACCGGTAAGTCTCGGTTTTCTGGATTTTTTGGCCCACCGAGGGCCCTAGGGGTGTTTTATCACAGGAACCAATGTAAGTTTGGCCGAATTCGGCCGAAAACGGCCAAAAAGGCCAACCCGAGGCGGATCGCGGCCGTGGACGGCAGTGCCATCGCCGGAGCACGGCGGAGCCACCGTGCCGAAATTTCAAAATTGGCCGAATAGGCCCTGGGTCTGATTTGGGATTTTTTGGGGACATGTGCAGGTACCAGAAGTGTGTTTCAGTTTCTGGAGAAAAATTCAGGAAATCTAGGGACTACCCGTAGGCCTAGTGAGAACCTGATTTCAGATTCCGAAACAAGTAAGGATCCCTCACCTAATTTTCTATCACGACATTAAAGCTTAATAAATGATAAAATGATATTTTATGAATTAATATATATGTATAATTAATTAAGATTGCTAATGGGGTCCGAACCTGATGTATTTGTTGGTCTGTTCCTGTTTGATGTATTTTACAGTCTAAATACAGTATAGTATTTGATTGTTTATTCTGTGATTTCGTATGCATGAATCACTGTTTAATCTATTATGGTTTGAATTATTGTGAACCCATGTTGTGTTGCCTTGTTTGTTGTGCGTTACTGGTTTACGTATTCATGTTGATTGGGTAATTGAAACTAAAAAAAATAAAAAGGGATGTGAATTTATAAATGGATAAGTCAACAGCCTCACTAGATATCATGGGAGATGGTGGACGGATCGGGTCCATAGGGAACCCTACCGGGAATGTGGTCTCTCATATCGGACGGGGTATGGAGACTTTAAATATTTTGGCGCTCATATCGGACGGGGTATGGGGACGGCCCGCTTCACCCTCATACCAGACGGGGTATTGAGGTTTATGGTTTTGGCACTCATACCGGACGGGGTATGGGGACGGTCATGGAATTAAGGTGAATGGTTCACGTGTAGCGGGGACCCCTATGGATCCCCATGGATACTAGTAGGCTGATAAAAGAGGAAATTTGTTGCCTGATGATTGAAATACAAAAGTATGATATGTGTTATGTTACAGAGTGTGCATGATCTTATGATGTTTATAATGTTATTGTTTTCATAAGTTGTTTTCATGAATCCCACTGAGGTAAGTGGACAGTAAAGGGTTTTATTATTAATAAATGAATTCGTTATAAATTATACTCCATTGGTCGTTTTTATTTTCTACCAATCTTTACTTCTATGACAGTGAGATAGTGTGACATCTTTACTAGGTTAGTGTAGTTCATTCCTTACTTAACCATTTCAGATCAAGATAACTTGGTTCCCGAGCCCGTTCCGCAGGAAGACGGCGAGTAGAAGCCTAAAGATTTATTAGTTTTCCTTATAATATTCATTCATAGTATTTCCTTTAGTTAGTTTATTCTTTCATATCTTTAATACGTTTTGATTATTGTGTAAGGGATGTTAATTATAATATATTTTATTTCGCTTCCGCACTTAGAATAAATATATACATTTCCTTTGAATTTCTGGGGCTGTTACAATTGGTATCAGAGTTGCGTTCCTCGAACTTGTCCCTTACACAATAATATTTAGAGAAATACCAACCGATTAATCGTTACTCAACCATTCCTTGTGAAATACAGGTGCAGAGAGATGAGGAGAGGAAGACCTCCACTAAACCGAGTAGCCCGGGATGATTTGTTTCGGGAAGATGTGGACAGAATATTTGAGATGCTAGAAAGGATCATTGTTGCCTAGCAAGGCCAAGAGGAGAGAAGAGAGTTACCCGACCCTCCCCCACTACCACAGGTTGAGCCACCGCTACAGCAAGCGGATCCCGAGCCACCCCAGCACGAGCTTGCTCTTCCACAGTACCCCACGGCACCACCGCCACAGTATAATCTGGTGCCCCAGCCATAGTACTGTTCGACATTGCCACAGTACAATCTAGTGCCCCCATTATATCAGCAGGTGCCACCACAGGGCCCCCCAGTCTATCCTCAGCCCGGCCCAGTCCCTCTTCCATGGGACCCAGCTCCTTCCCTGATTGACCCGGGCTACATAGAGAGGTACAAGAGACTGAACCCTTCCACTTTTGTAGGGGTCCTCTTTCGAAGATGTCCAGTACTGGTTGGCGGAGATAGAGAAGGCCTTCAAGACATTAGGAGTGGTTCCCGAGCAGAGGGTTACCCTTGCTTCCTACATACTGGTGGGGGAAGCAGGTCGTTGGTGGGAGCTCAAGCAGACCACCCTGCCTATACAAGTCACTTGGGAACAGTTCTTAGCAGCCTTTCAAGCAGAGTACCTCCCCAAACACATCCGAAATCTAAAGGAGATGGAGTTTATCTAGCTGGTCCAGGGAAACATGACGGTATCGGAATATGCTCGTAAGTTCCTAGAGCTGAGCCGATACTCCTCTGAGACATTGATAGATGAGGGCAGGAAGGCTAGGAGGTTTCAATGGGGCCTCCACCCAGAGATCAAGCAGCACTTATTGGTACTAAAGCTCAAGACATATTCAGTCGTTCTAGCAAAGGCGCAGATCGTGGAGAGGAGTTTCAACACCCTTTCTCAGTCAGCAAGGAGTCACAGACCCTTAGCTCCACCCCGCAGACCAGCACCTACTGTGCCTGTCCAATAAAATAAGAGGTCCAGACCGGCGATCCAAACTCCCCCTCAGGCTCCAGGGACAGCACGTGGCAAGATCTGTCAGCACTGCGGCAGAGATCACGGGGACCGACCATGCTATCGCCTCAACAATACCTATCGCATATGTGGTAGTGCCCAGCACTATGCGAGAGAGTGCCCGAAGAACCAGAATTAAGGAAGACCTCCTTTTCAGGGCAGGGTTTACAACCTCACACAGAAGGATGTCGATGCCGACTTGGACGTGGTACAAGGTATATACATTATCTGTAGCCATATTGCTCATGTTTTATTTGATATTGCTGCATCGCATTCATTTGTTTCACATGTTTTTACATCCAAACTTAATGTATCACCTGATAAACTTGATTCAATGTTATTTGTGTCTACTACTGGGGGTGAAACACTATTAGAAAAAGTTGTCTACAGGGCTTGTGCCATGGAGATAGCAAATAGGAAACTGAGTGTGGACCTAATAGGGTTAGACACGGGAGATTTTGATGTAATTTTAGGGATGGATTGGCTAGCGGCGTATCATGCCACCATAGATTGCTTTAACAAGAAAGTTGTATTTAATCCTCCCAATGAGGAGCCATTTACAAATTAATAAAATCATTTGGTACTTATTCCTTGATGGCAAGTTTCCTTAATTTTCAAGTACTTTAACCTTGTTATTTTCTCTAACTAGGCAAGCCCAAGAAGAAAATTTGTATATAAGAGATTCCGGTAGTCCGAGACTTTCCATATGTGTTTCTGGACGAACTACCCGGACTGCCAGTAGACAGGGAAGTTGAGTTCACTATAAACCTATAACCAGGCACCCAGCCCATTTCGGTTGCTCCTTACCGCATGAGCTGCGTTGAGATGGAAGAGTTGAGGAAACAGATTGCTAAATTGTAAGACAGTGGTTTTATTATACACAGTGTATCTCCTTGGGGGTGCCGGAGTCACTTTTGCTAGAAAGGGAGATGGAACGTTGAGACTGTGTATTGATTACAGAGGATTGAACAATGTCACCATCAAGAACAAATATCCCACTTCCCAGAATTGACGACATATTCGATCAGCTGCAGGGTGCGCAGGTCTTCTCCAAAATAGACCTGCGATCAGGTTACCATCAGGTGAAAGAAGACATCCCCAAAATGGCCTTTCGAATCAGGTACGGACACTATGAGTTCCTGGTCATGCCATTTGGGCTAACCAACGCCCCGGCCATCTTTATGGATCTGATGAACAGGGTCTTCAGAGAATTCTTGGATCAATTTGTTATTGGTTCATCGATGACATCTTTGTCTACTCAAAAAGTAGAGAAGAACATGCTCACCATCTAACTCAAGTTTTGTAAGTTCTTAGAAAAAAGAAGTTATATGCAAATCTGAGTAAGTGTGGATTATGGCTTGAGTAGACCGCCTTCCTAGGACACATTATATCGAAGGAATGAGTATCAGTGAATCCCGAAAAAGTTGAAGCGGTACTTGGCCGGGAGAAGTTGACATCAGTTAAGGAAATCCGTAGCTTCCTAGGAATGACAGGTTATTACTACAGGTTCATCGAAGGATTCTCAAGTCTAGCGGCTCCCCTAACCCTACTCACAAAGAAGAATGTCAAGTTTGAGTGGAATGATGACTGTGAGAGAAGTTTTTCAGAATTAAAGGAGCGGCTGACCACTGCACCCGTACTGACTTACCGAGTGGATCGGGGAGATATACAGTTTATAGTGATACCTCCTATCTAGGCTTGGGTTGTGTCCTGATGCAGTATGGGAAGGTTATAACCTATGGGTCCAGACAGTTAAAGAATCATGAGAAGAATTACCCCACCCATGACTTGGAACTTACCGCAATCATACACGTCTTGAAAATCTGGCGTCATTATTTATACAGAGAGACCTTTCAGATCTATACCGATCATAAGAGTTTGAAATACATATTCACATAAAAGGATCTCAACATGCATCAGAGAAGGTGAATGAAACTCCTTAAAGACTATGATTGTGATATCTTGTATCATCCGGGTAAGGACAACGTGGTGGCAGATGCTCTCAGCAGGAAAAGTGCAGGTATCTTACCCCATTTGATGGTTTCAGAACGCAGGAAAATTGGAGCCACATAACAGGTTCGGCTTCAGGACCTGAAGAGAGTCGCATGTTTGGGCCATGTAACCGTTCAGCCCGAGTTAATACAGAGAATAAGGGAAGCCCAGTCAGTCGACCCCGCCCTAGTAGCCCGCAAGAATGATGCAGAACAAGGAGTAAGCTCAGAATTCTGAGTATCTGCCGATGGGTTACTCCGGTTCTAGGACAGGGTGTGTATCCCAGACAATAATGAGTTAAAGAGAGACATCATGACAGAGTCCCATAACTCGAAGTTTGCCATGCATCCCGGAAGCACCAAAATATACCAAAGCATGCGACCCCGATTTTGGTGGAATGGGATGAAGAGGGACATAGCTAACTTTGTATCTAAATGCTTGGTATGTCAGCAGATCAAGCAGAGCATCAACGCCCAGGTGGGTTACTTCAACCTTTACCGATCCCGGAGTGGAAGTGGGAACATATCACCATGGACTTCGTAACGGGATTACCCAAGGCACGTTCAGGACATGACGCCATCTGGGTAATTATTGATCGACTTACCAAGTCTTCCCACTTCCTAGCCATCAGGATGACCGATCCCTTGGACAAGTTGGCAAGAATGTATATCTGGAAAATATCAGATTGCATTGGAGTTTCAGTGATAGTGGTATCCGACAGGGACCCCAGGTTCACTTCTTAGTTTTGGAGTAGCTTTCAGTAGGTCATGGGAACAAAGTTATCTCTCAGTACTGCATTCCATCCTCAGACTGATGGACAATCAGAAAGGACAATCCGTACACTTGAGGATATGCTCTGAGCTTGTGTCATTGACTCCGAGGGCCATTGAGACGACCACCTACCCCTGATAGAATTTGCCTACAACAACAGCTACCAAGTGAGCATTGGCATGGCTCCGTATGAGGAGTTATATGGGCGCCCATGCAGATCGCCGATTTGTTAGGAAGAAGTGGGCGACATAAAATTATTCGGTCCGGAGTTGGTGGAGAAGACCACATCTAAAATAGTTAAAATCAGAAAGAAGATTCAGACGACTCAGAGCAGGCAGAAGAGTTATGCAGACACCCGGAGGAGAGATTTAGCATTTGAGAAAGGCGATCGGGTGTTCCTTAAGATCACTCCTTTCAGGAGAATCAGTAGGTTCGGTAGGAGGGAAAAACTGAACTCCCGATTTATTGGACCTTTTAAAGTCTTAGACAAGATTGGTACTGTCGCCTACAGACTGGCACTGCCTCCAGAGCTCTCCAAGGTCCACAATGTGTTTCATGTATCCATGTTACGCAAGTACAACCCGAACCCCTCTCATGTTTTGGCTCATAAACCGCTTCCACTCCAAGAGGACTTGTCCTATGAGGAAGTACCAGTCGGTATCACGGACCAAAAGAGCAGAATACGCAACCGAAAAATATCATTTATAAAGGTCGTGTGGCAGAATCATACGCCAAGGGAGGCTACCTGGGAGCTAGAATCAGACTTTAGAGCCTATTATCTCCATTTGTTCGATCAAGAGTAAGAGGCAAATTTGGGGGACCTAATTTCTTTAAGGGGGGAAGAGTTGTAATACCCAAATTTTTATTTTTATTATTATTGGAATTATTTCGATTTTTATTTTATTTTAATAATTAATTTATTAGATAATAATTATATGTTTTTAATTTAATTTAATTTAAATAAATAGAAATAAAAATAATAATAATGATAAAATGGGTAAAATTATTTTTTTGATTTAATTGAAAATGATTTTGGAAAAAAATGGTGAAAATTTGGATTCCGGGGGTATTTTTGAAAAAAAAAATTGAAAACCAGGGGGTCAAAACGCAATTTAAAAAAATTGTGCCACGTCGACAGCCATGTCAGCAGCTCCGGCCAACTAGGACACGCTGCGTGGTAGAGATGCTGACGTAGGAAGGCCACGCGGAACGGGCCACGTGGGCGATCTGCATGCGCGCGATCGGACGGCTGAGATCTGTTCCCGCGCGCACGGATGGCCCAGATCAAACGTGCGCACAAATGGCCCAGATTGCACGCGTGCAGACGGTCCAGATTTGATCACGCACGGATGGTCCAGATCGCATCGCGATGGACGGTCCAGATTCATTTCTAATTTACACCACTGTGACCACCGTCCTTTCCTCTACAGGTTGACCAGAGCAAAATACCAAACCGCGACTCGCGCCGGAGGAGCTGCCGCACCTGAGAGCTCCGCCGCCAGTAAGTCTCAGTTTTCTGGATTTTTTTGGCCCACCGAGGGCCCTAGGGGTGTTTTATCACGAGAATCAATGCAAATTTGGCCGAATACGGCCAGAAACTGCCAACTCGAGGCGGATCGTCGCCGTGGGCGGCGTCGCCGGAGCACTGTGGAGCCGCTGTGCTGGAATTTTAAAATTGGCCGAATAGGCCCTGGGTCTGATTTGGGATTTTTTGTGGACATGTGCAGGTACCGGAAGTGTGTTTTAGTTTCCGGGAAAAAATTCTAGGAATCTAGGGACTGCCCGTAGGCGCAGTGAGAACCCGATTTTAGATTCCGAAACAAGTAAGGATCCCTTACTCTATTTTCTATCACAGCATTAAAGGTTAATAAATGATAAAACAGTATTTTATGAATTAATAGATATGTACAATTAATTAAGATTGCTAATGGGGACCGAACCTGATGTATTTGTCGGTCTGTTCCTGGTTGATGTATTTTACAGTCTAAATGCAGTATAATATTTGATTGTTTATTGTGTGGTTTCGTATGCATGAATCACTGTTTAATCTATTATGGTTTGAATTATTGTGAACCCGATGTTGTGTTGTCTTGTTTGTGTGCGTTACTGGTTTACGTATTCATGTTGATTGAGTAATTGAGACTAAGAAAAATAAAAAGGATATGTAAATTTATAAATGGATAAGTCGACAACCTCACTAGATATCCTAGGAGATGGTGGACGGACCGGGTCCATAGAAAATCCTACTAGAAACGTGGTCTCTCATATCGGACGGGTATAGAGACTTTAAATGTTTTAGCGCTTATATCGGACGGAGTATGGGGACGGTCCACTTCACCCTCATACCGGACGGGGTATTAAGGTTTATGGTTTTGGCACTCATACCGGACGGGGTATGGGGACGACCCTGGAATTAAGGTGAATGGTTCACGTATAGCGGGGATCCCTATTGATCCCCATGGATACTAGTAGGCTGATAAAAGAGGAAATTTGTTACCTGATGATTGAAATACAAAAGTATGATATGTGTTATGTTACAGAGTGTGCATGATCTTATTATGTTTATAATGTTATTATTTTCATAAGTTGTTTTTATGAATCCTACTGAGGTAAGTGGACAGTAAATGGTTTTATTATTAATCAATGAATTTGTTATAAATTATACTCCATTGGTCGTTTTTGTTTTTTACCAATCTTTACTTCTATGACACTGAGATAGTGTAACATATTTACTGGGTTAGTGTAGCTCATTCCTTACTTAACCATTTCAGATCAGGAAGACTTTGTTCCCGAGCCCATTTCGCAGGAAGACGGCGAGTAGAAGTCTAAAGATTTATTAGTTTTCCTTATAGTATTCATTCATAGTATTTCCTTTACTTAGTTTATTATTTCATATCTTTAATACGTTTTAATTATTGTGTAAGGGATGTTAATCATAATCTATTTTATTTCGCTTCCGCACTTAGAATAAATATATACATTTCTTTTTAATTTCCGAGTCCGTTACATTATATGTTAGTCAAATTAGTTAATTAGTTCATATGACGAGTTTATTATTTAATTCTCTTTGATCTTGTTATGAAGTAATAAACTTGACTAACTTTTGAATCATAAGATAGTAATTTTTTTATAAAAAAAAAATTATAATGTCTCAAATTAAAAAATTATAAACCACAATGGCTCAAATTGAAATTTACTGTAAAATTTTTGTTTTACTTACTTTTTCTCAAATATTACTCTTATTTTTAGTTTATATTGAACAATTAAACATATTGTATTGAAATATATATATTTTTTATCATTTAAGTAGTATCATAACTTCAAATAAGTAAACATTTCATGAAGCATTGATTTATATTCATTTCCATCACCTATCTATCACTATAAATATGTGAATAGAAAAATCAATAATCGTACTGAAAACTATAGAATTAAACTTTTTCGAGGTGATATTTTTAATTCGGGCTTGGCTTCCCCTTATAATTTTTTTTTAAAAAAAAAATTATAATTATTGGATGTAATACAGTCAAATAATTATTTTTAATGTATTTATTTTTTCAAAAATATATTATAAATTTATAGATTATATAGAATATAATGTATAAAAAGCTTAAATACTTAAAAGACTCAGGGTGGTGTTTATTTTTACTTAAATTAATTTCTGTACTATTTTTTGTATTCAAAGAGATTATATATTTTTAAAAATTATTCAAATAAATCTTAATTGTTAACATGTGTTTGTATATATGTCACATGAGTGCCGATATAATCACACGATATATATATATATATATATATTGCCTTAAATATATACTATTTTATATCTAAATCAACTATATAGTTTAAAAGTATTCAAATGCCTATTTATTTTTCTTCCTTCACCTCTCTTCTATTTTTCCCCACCTTCAATCTTACACCAACTCTATTCGTTCTTTGCCTTCCCTAAAGAAACTGAATTTTTTTTTTTTGGGAAAATTTTTAAACTACTTTAGTGTTTGAAAGAGGAAAAAGGCATATCTTGATAAAGAAAGATGACTCCCTGAAGACAATTTGCCTCCGTAGTTTAATAGATTGAAGATGAACTTAAATTTATAACGCTGATTCTTGAAGGCAAATTAATTAATAGATTGCAGAGTTTTCAATGCCAACGATGATTAAAGAGAAACACATATATTATGAGTTTACTGAGTGTTGTCGTTTTGAAGAGTTGTAATTCTAAACTTAAAACTGTGCTGTTCCCAAAATTCCTCCCCCTCATTTAAGAAGGTATTTCCACCCCATTCAGAACCAAACCTCAAATTAAATTAAGTCCAACACAAACCTCATTGAACCTACTTTTAACACCTTAAAACAATACAGCCCAGAAATCAAAGGCCCAATCGGCCCATTAGCTCCAGCCCAGACCCATCACTTTTAATACCCAAAGAACATCGTTTCTCCTTTCCTTCTTCCGAAAAAAGAAAGAAGAGACAGAGGCGAGGGAAGAAGGCCTGGCGGATGAAGCAAGCGAGAGAGGCAGGGGGCAGAGGCAGAGGCAGTTTGACTCTTGTGATTAATTAAATCTTTGATTAATATAACTTTTTTCAAATTATAAATTGAAAAGTTAATGCCCTGCGTCAACCCTTTTTTTTTATTTTTTATTTTTTAAACTAATGTTTTAACTTCATTGGGAACCATGACTCATTTTTCTAGTTACTATTTTTGTGAGGTTATCTTCTATCTTGCCTCATTACATTCAACTACAAACATAAATAGCTTTTTCCATCCATTACAGTAGAACTTGAATACGTACTTGTTAAATTTAAATTTTGTCAGAAATTAATTTGATATATACGATTAATTATTAATTAACACTGTTGATAGAAAAATTAAACTTGAATTAACTAATGTTGTAAATTAATTAACAATAAAGAGAGGGGAAGGTGAGGCCACAACAGTAAAAAAAATAATAATAATTGAAGACAAAACGACAATCTTTCTAATCATATATATAGTTTTAGACATAAGAGAAAAATTGACAAGCGTGAATAAAAATAATAATAATAATTAGGGACGTATGATAAAAAAAAAATTAAATAAAATTTAGTACCTTCAACAAGTTAATACATAATAAATTTATTTTGTGAGTGTTGTAAAATTTATGTTCTTTCTATTAATAAAATTTTTAGTGTTTGTTTAATTATCAAATTTATTCTTTTGACAATTACAAGAAATTGAATTACTAAAATCTGGTATCAAAATGTAATGTTCAATTAATATGGCTTACAGTTCAACAACATGAGTCTAAATTCAACAAGTGCAGGTATCAATCTGCAAGTTTGATGACAAAAATAATTTTGCGATGTGGAAGCACTTAATGGAGGTGTGTTATGGCGAAATTCTAGAAAATAATATTATTGAAAAGAAAAAGCTGTCAGTAGCAAAATTATAAAACTTTGTTTGCGAATCGTTAAAGGAGAAGATTTTATTTTTAATTTGTCAATTTGTGGAGCTGTCAGTCTTAAAATAAATATTCAATGTCAAAATAATAAAAGAGACTTAAAATATTTTACTCAAAACATATGAAAATGCAGAGTCAATCAAACACAACTATAAGAATTGAAAAGACAATTCAAGCTAACGGAACAAAAAAAAAAAAAAAAAGTATTCGTGATTTGTTTTCATGAATAGAAAAATCAGAAAATGAGATGAAGAATAATGGATATTAGATAATTGAGAGACATGTCACAAGGAAGATCTTACATACATTGTCCAATTGATTTGATTATGTGGTGACAACCATTAAAGAGTTCAAAAACTTGTACATTATGACCCTTAATAATTTACAAGCTTCATTAGCTCACGGGAGGTGTGAATGAATGAAAAGTCTCCAAACACAACAGAACAAGCTTTAAAGGCTAAAGTAAATTTAAAGGACGAGAAGGAAACATCTAGATCACAACATAGTTAAAAAGGCTCAAATTTTAAAGGCATAGGAGGAGAAAATTTTAGAATAACTTCAAAACAAGGAGCAGTAGAGAAACAATCTTTTCAAGGTAAGTCTCGCATCTAATGTTATAAATGTAAAAAACATGGTCATTATAAATATGAATGCAAGTCACATATTCAATGCTATAATTGCAAAAGATATGGCATTATAATAAAAAGTATCATGTAAACAGACTAGAGTATAAAGATAATCATGTTGCGGTAGCCGATAATGGTAATGTAGAGACTTTGTTGTTGGCAACTCATGAAACTAACGAAAAGAATAATTGTCAATAGGTATTAAACTCAAGGTGTAGGAATAATATGAATAGAAACAAGGAAATCTTCTTTGAATTAGATGAATATGTTCCTTCAAGCTCAAGTTCCACTAGAAATATTATATAGGAGTCGACTACTCCAGAATCAACTTTAAGACAAGTAAGAAATTTAATAGAAATTTATGAGTCATATATTTTCATGCTAATTGAGCCAAAAAGCTTTGAGAAAACCAAGAAGCAACTAAAAACTTGGGATGAAGAAGATGATGTGAAGGTGGATGAGTTTGAAGAAAAACAAATAGAAGATCAAGATAAGAGTCAAATAGGAGAAGCCATTCATGTCCAACTTGCTACTACAATTATATAGTCTCAGGAAAAGGTTGAGGATATTTTTTGCTATGTCGTGTACACAACAACTTTATGAGAAAGAAGAACGTGAACAAATTTTCTTAACTTCCAATGGAGTACATCTCCAAATAGATGAGATTGAACATAAAGTAGAAAATGAAAATAAGAAAGACGATAATCAGAATTGAGCATCATCGTTCAAACTTTTCTTCATAACAAACTAGAAAAAACTACTGATATTCAACCAGTACTTGTGGACACTACAACGTATCAAAAAATACCAAAAAGATGTTTACCTGAAGGGAAAAAAACAAGAGATGCAAATTAAAGAAAACATTATATAACATAAAACAATCACCAATAGCATGGGACAGTCAGATAGATAATTACTTTGAGGAAAAAAAAAATTAGTGACAAGTCTATATTATGTGTCAAAAAAAATGAATTAAGGGAGGAGATTGTTGAAATATTTAATTTATTTTCTTTAATGGAAAAGTGTGATGGCAAAGATGGTGATAAAAAAGTATAAATATAAAAAAGAAGAAGAAGAAAAGTAAAAGAAATGATGGTGAATGAAGCAGATATATTTATCCAAATTAATTTTTTTTAGAATAATTAAATCAAGTTTAAGGAAGGATGTTGGAAGGTTAAACTTGAATTAATTAATGTTAGAAATTGAAAACTTGAATTAATTAACAATGAAGAGGGAAAATGTAAACTAACAACAATAAAGAATGGAATGGAAGGCAAAACAACTTTTTTGCTCATATATATAGTTTTAGATAGAAGAAAAAAATAAACAAGTGTGAAGAAATAAAAAACAACTGGGGACGTGAGGTAAAAAAATTAAATAAGATTTATTAGCTTCAACAATCTAACATATAATGAGTCTGCGGTGTGAAATTTATTTTGTAAGTGTTGTAAAATTTATATTCTTTTTATCAATAAATTTTTGAGTGTTTATTTAATTATCAAATTTATTATTTTATTAATTACAACAAAATTAAATTGTTAACAAACACTAAAACATGTAACTAAGGTTTATTTGGGCATATAATTAAATCACAAGGTTCAAAAATAGAGATCATAAACATTAGATAGCATTCTACCTGGCTCGAGTGATTTATGAGATAGAAAAATTGTAACAGTTAATGGAGATATGATTTCATAATATTAAATACTTTAACTTATTTTTTTAAAAAAAATTTAAAAAAAATAATAATTTGATCTTTTCTTAACCAAAAAAGAAAAAGAAAAGAAAAATATCATTAGAATGATGGTAAAATCTCAGCAAAAATAGAATGACACTAATTCATACCTAATCTACCAAAAAAAGCTTAAATTTGTATTAAAAATAGAGTTTTAATGTATACACATATACATTAGCAAAATATTAGACTCTATTTAGTACATGAAATTTTTTAATTTAAAAATTTAAAATTTATTAATTATGAATGTTTTTATTAACTAAAATTTATAAAAATTAAATATTTTTTTAATATCCAGCTGGGCAGAAAAGAAAAAATATAAAAAATAAAAAAATAAATAATAATAATATACATAATTAATTATAATGAAAAAAAGAAAATAAAACAAAGAAAAAAGAAAGACCCAGAAGTGTGTACAAATATATGTATGTATATATAATTTTAAAAAAAAGAAGAATGTACAGAAAATGAGAACAAACCAAGCCAGCCGCAAAAAAAAAATATATATATATATATATATATATGTAATGAGAGCAGAAAAAAAAAAGAAAGAAAAGAAAAACAAGAAAAAGAGGAAAGAGCGAGGAGAGAGAGACGTGGCGGTGAGAGGGAGAAAGGTTGAGCGGCGTTTACGACAGAGAGAGAGAGGGGTCGCGCGGTGTTGTGCGACACCACAACCAAAAGAGAAAGAAACACGAGAGCAATCGCCGTTGCTTAGAGAGAGAGAAGAGACGTGGTCGGGTAGAGAGAGAAAGAGAGAGAGAGAGAGAGAGAGAGAGAGAGAGAGAGAGAAGAAGAAGAAGAAGAAAGGAAAAAAGGAAGAAGAAAGAAAAAAGGAGGAAGAAGAAGGAAGGAAAAAGGAAGAAGAAAAGAAAAAAAAAAGAGAAAAGAAGAAAAGGTTAAAAAAAAAGAAAAAAAAAGAAAGAAAACAAAAAAAAAAGAAAAGAAAAGGAAAAAAAAGAAAAATAAATAAATTAAATTAAGGAAGAAAAATAGAATGGTGGCGACCAAATATGATGTTGTTGCGCCACATGCGACAACACACACTGATTCGATCATCAGTGTCTGGTATTTTCGATAACACGCGTATGATGGCGCATAGTGACGTTGGCAACTGGGACTGCATGTCCCAAGGTAAAATTCGTTCTTCATTTCACGTAATATAGTTTCTAAAATTATTTATAATTTAATATATATGTTTTTTATTATAAACGAGAAAATTTATTAAAACGATATTTGAATTTTCGAGATGACCGTAGATTGAGATATAAATAATTTCTAAAGCTTTCCTGATCACACCATAGGTAAAAATTATGTGTCTTCTGTATGAAGACATAATATTGTGTGTGTAAATTTATAATTTAGACACATAAATTATGTATGTGTATGTTTTGTGTAGATATTAATTGATGAGAACATATCTGATAAGAACAAATACGTGAATAGTTACGTATGATGTGTTGTGATTATGTATACGTATTTAAGTATGAATGTGTGTATGTATTGATAGAGATTGTGTGTGTGTGAATATAAATATATATTCTATTTGAAACATGTCGTGACGATACATGTCTATATTATAATATATGTGTGGATTAATATGTGTATACACATGTTATGCGTGTGAAATGTATAACTAGTGTGTGCACGTGTCGAATTTGGGTACACTGCATTTGCTGTGTGAACTAGTATATACTGTACTTACTGCGTGGTCTAGTACAGTTGCGCGAGAAATCTAAGAATCTTGTGCTTGCTGTGTGATCCAGTACAAGATAATTCAGAAAGTGATTTGAAACTTATGACCCTTATGTACGTGATGATATCATGTATTTTGCGTGTGTGCCTTTGCGTTTAATTATGTATAAAAATTAAGATCTTAGGTAGGATATAAGTAAATTAAAAATGAGAGAGATTTGGAAAGAGCGTAAAGTGTAAAGATTCTGAATACCTACTCATTTAGTCTGAATAGAGGAGGAGAATGTGTGTGTGTGGCTGAAGTTCAGCAAGCATAGTGAACCTGCACATGAATAGAGTTTGAAACCTAATCCAGATGTGGATAGATATTTGTGAGTGTAGGTCACCTAGCAAACATAACTGTTGTGGCCATTGTTGTAACAGCCCCGAAAATTCATAATGAAATGTATATTAAAAATATCAAATGCGGAAGCGAAGTCAAAATTTGAATAACATCCCTTACACTAAAACCAAAAGTGTGCTCACAAAATATAAAAGATCAAACTACCTAAAGGAGAAACTTGAAAGTAAAAGCTACGAATGTGACTATGGAGTCTTTAGGCGTCCCCTTCGTCGTCCTCCTGTGGAACCGGCTCGGGAACGATGTCCTCTTGATCTGAAATGATTAAATAAGGAATGAGCTACACTAGCCCAGTAAAGACATCACGATATCTCACCGTCACGGAGGTAAAGGTGGGTAGAAAACACAAAAGACCAATGGAGCATAATTTACAACAGATCCTTTTATCGATAATAAAATCTTTACCATTCACTTACCTCGGTGAAATTTATAAAACAATATACGAAAACAATAACATCATCATTATCATAAAAACCATATATATAAACTGTATAACATAATACCTATCAAGCTTTTCGTAATTCAATCGTCACACAACATATTTTTCCTCATTTACCAGCCCACTAGTATCCATGGGGATCCATAGGGGTCCCGCTACCCGTTAACCCTTAGCACTTGAAATCATATTCTAGGGCCGTCCCCATACCCCGTCCGGTATGGGCGCCAAAACACATAAGATCTCCATACCCCGTCCGATATGGGAGACCACAATCCCGGTAGGGTTCCCTACGGACCCGGTCCGTCCACCATCTCCCAGGATATCTAGTCAGGCTGACCACATTATACAATTACCCATTTACATAATCTATCATTCTCTTTTCCCTCAGTCAGTATCATCAATCCACATACAAACAAACAAAACAGTAATTTATGCCAAACAGACAATATACAGCATCAATATCTCGGTCATTCAATCCATAAACAATAAAACAGTAAAATATGCACACGAAACTATAAAATGAAAACATCGAACCTCATGCTGCATTTAAAACTGTAAAATAGGCCAAATAATAGTTAACCGGCAAACACACTAGACTCGGGCTCCATTAGCGACCTTAAGCAGTTTCACACACTCGTTGATTCATGAAATACCATTTTATCATTTATTGAACTTTAAAACCGTGATAGGAAATAGGGTGAGGGGTCCTTACTCGTTTCGGGGTCCGAACACGGCTTCACAGTGCGCTTGCAGGCTGTCCCTAATTTTTCTGAATTTTTTCCGGAGAACTGAAACGCACTACAGGTACCGGCGGCGGTGCTCTCGGGTGCGGCGGCTCTCCGGTGAAGTTCGTATTTTGGTGATTCGGCTCCGATCAACCTGTAGAGAAGAGAATGGTGATCACGGTGATATAAAAATTGCATTAAACGGAGGCCGGGAAGGGCCTCATCGGAGGCAAAAACTGAGAAGGGGCGCGGCGGCGCCGCTAGCTTTTGGCCGTGTTTTCCGGCCGTTTGGCCGAGATTTTGGCTCCAATTTGGCCACTGGGGAAATCAGCGTGGAAAAACGAGTCGGGGGTATGAAATTTACCTCGATCGGCGGTCGGAAATCCCTACGGTGCGGCGGCGGGTGGCGTCGGCCGGCTTCTGGTTCGTCTTCTCCGGCGAGGGCAGGCGGCTAGGGTTTGGGGTCTGGTGTGGGGGTCTTATTTATACCCTTTCGCCTTTTGATCTCAGCCGTCCATTTTGATTTAATCTGGGCCGTCCGATCGCACGCACGCGGATCGCCAACGTGGCCCGTCCCCGGTCGACGTGGTTTTGCCACGTGGCAGGTCCTGGTTGGCCAGGCCTGCTGACTGGGCCTGCTGACGTGGCACGCACGTTTTTTTTTTTTTCTTCAATTTCCCCGGGTGCTACAATTGTGAAATTTATATGTGTGTGTTATCCATGAGATGGTGGGGGATCCATTTCACCTTTCCTCAATGACGATTTAAATGGCATTGCACGATGAAACCTTAGATGTGATATTCCGAGTGTATTGTGATATTTTGAGTGTGAGTGTGATTTGAAAGAAGAATAAGAATTAGGTTAAAAGAATGAGGATTAGAAGGTGTTTCGTGTGATGATTTATTTTGTTGTATATTTTAATTAAGATGCTTTGTTTGATATTTTTTTATTATAAATATTATTATATTTTACATAGTGCGTGAATATAGGTACGTAAGTCTCCATTATAAAATTTTTTTTCTTACTGAGCTCGTGAAGCTCACCCCAATTCATCCCAATCCAGGTCAAAAGAAGTCAAAGATCTAAAGAATATGACGAAGAAAACTTTATTAGTTTTTATTTTAATATTATAAATTAATTTAAGTGCTTCAATTATATGTCAACAAATAATTATCCAGTCACAAGGGATGTATATTAAAGTGTAGTTTCACTGCATATTTAATATTTATCTGTTCCAATAGTTGAAAATATTGTGTTAAGATCCGTACCCACTAACATTGGGGTTCGGGATGTTACAGGTGGTATTATAGCACACGTTCCTCGGAACGAATCCTTGTGACATGAGGCATAAGAACTTTAGGAGGCGTTGGACCAATATAATTTAGGAGAATGACTCTTAAGAAATGCTTTGGACTTTCTATGAAATATTTTTTAAATGGAAAATAGGAGAACAGTATTCCACAAAAATAATGATATGAACCATATAGGTTATTTCCTTGCAAACTTAAAGCTCCACATATTAGGGGTTCAACCTGAAGTTAACGGATGATGATACTTAACCAACCACCATCGTCGAATTTCATAAGTGTTAAGGAAAACTATCGGAGCCTTAACCTTTTATTGACCTATTGACCTCATAGAGTCAAATGATTGCAATAAATCTGTTAGGAAAAAGGATATAATTTCATTTAAGATAATAAAGTAGTTCCTAAGGGGGGAGAACTCTCCCAACTGAGAGAAAATTTTCCAAGAACGAGAGACATTTTCCCATTGGGACTCAATGTCCCAATTGGGAGACAAATTCCCATCCAAGGGGAAGCCCAGGGAATCTCACCCATGCTACCACAAAGGCCACCGTATCGTTGTTGATGGAGAAAGTCGATGTCCATGGTTCAACTGTTAGGTAGTGTTCATAGATAATTCATGGATCCACGGTGAGTGTATGCATGAAATCATTAGGGTCAGTGAATTTTGCTTAGTCATTGTTCATATCAATGAGTTGCTTAGTCATTAGGGTCAGTGAATTTTGCTTAGTCATTGTTCATATCAATGAGTTGCTTAGTCATTAGGGTCAGTGAATTTTGCTGAAATTATTATTGTCAATGACATCTGACAATTTTGTATAACCTACAATTTCTCGCTTCGATGGTCACTATGATTATTGGAGCATGTTGCTAGAAAATTTTCTCATATCTAAAGAGTACTAGCAAGTCGTTTCGGAAGGGGTTCCAAAACCAGCAATTGGAACAGCTGTGTCTGATATGTAGAAAGCAGAAATTGAGAGACTGAAGTTGAAGGACCTCAAGGCAAAAAATTACTTATTCTAGGCTATTGATCGTTCGATCTTGGAGACCATCTTATGCAAAGACACCTCCAAACAAATCTGAGATTCAATAAAAAAAAATTCTAGTGGGGAGGTTTCCTGAATGAGAGCAACATTCCCTAAATAAGAGAAATACTTTAAGTAAAAAGAAAATTATTCGAGTGGAAAAATTTTCAAATATGAAGAAATTCTCAAAATGAGAGAAATTCCCAAATAGATATACTCCACCTAACAAATTCTAAGCCGAATAGGAGCTAAATGACGATCTAATTTTTCTAAGAATTCTCCTTGCATCCCTCTATGAAAATAAATACTCTCACTGTTCTAAAATTCTTTTCCAACTTCGTTTAGAGGCTTCAGTAGCAGTTCTGAATCCTAAGAAAACAAATAACCTTATCTTTATGAAATAAATTGTCATTCTAGGAATTAAAATGAAACAATATCTAATTAGAATTCTCATTTCTAAGAGTTCTAATACTCGTAGGAAAATTCCGCTGGCGAGGGGTATGATTGTAGGAGTTGTCCTCACATCTAACTATTTGGAAAATTTTAAATATGTTTCTCATCAAAGTAGTGCAACGGAAGTGTGATGAACCACCATCACCAATTGATTAGGACCTAAGTTCCTAAATGACCATGCTTATAAAATTAAATTTCAAAGAGAGAGGAAACAAAGTCCCTAAAGAAGTGTTCTGATAACAGAATCATTACAACGATAAATTTTAGAAAATAAGCTCCCTTACATTGAGAAATAATATAAAGATAATTGGGTACAACAATACCCTTAAACCTACAGACATTCACTAGTAAGAAATTGAAAAAAAAATCAAAAGATAAAACGATTCTGTTAAAGAATATATCATAACCACTCTAATCTGTTGACGAAAATGTCAATAGAATATATGGATGGTTGTTTCACGTTCTCGTAAATGAAAATTTAAAAGATCAAATTTCTTAGGAGGAGAGGAGATTCGAACATGAGAGGAATTTCTCCAAGTAACAGAGATAAACGCCTTCTTAGTGAGAGAAAATACCCTACTAACAAATAAAAATTTCCCAAAGTAGGAAGATGAGTGATTCCAATTCCTTGACGAATAATTTAGAGGACCAAATTGTTTTAAAGAGTGGGGAGATTGTAATATCCAGCTGGGCACCAGCAAGGTAAAAAAAAAAAATATAATAATATACATAATTAATTATAATGAAAAAAAAGAAGATAAAACAAAAAAAAGAAGAAAGACCCAGAGGTGTACACACCTTTGGGAGCACAAGCAAACCATGCCAAATATATATATATATGTATGTATATATATAATTAAGAAAAGGAAGAATGTAGAGAAAAGGAGAATAAATCAAGCGGCAAAAATATATATGTGTATATATATAAATAATGAAAGAGCAGAGAAAAAAATAAAAGAAAACAAAAAGAAGAAAGAGAGGAAAGAGCGAGGAGAGAGAGATATAACGGTGAGAGGGAGAAAGGGTTGAGCGGTGTTGACAACCAAGAGAGAGGGGTCGCACGATGTTGCGCGACACCACAACCAAAAGAGAAAGAAAGATGAGAGCAATCGTCATTGGTTAGAGAGAGAAAAGAGGAGAGAGAGAGAGAGAAGAGACGTGGTCGGGTAGAGAAAGAAAGAAAGAGAGAGAAAAAAAAGAAAGAAGAAGAAAGGAAAAAGAAGAATAAGAAGAAGAAAGGAAAAAGAAGAAGAATAATAAAGGAAAAAATGAAGAAGAAAGGTAAAAAAAGAAGCTACGAGAAAGGAGGAAGAAGAAAAGAAAAAAAAAAGAAAAAAAGAGAGAAGAAGGAAATACAAAAAAAAAAAAAAAAAAAAACAAAAAAAAAGAAAAGAGAAAGAAAAGAAAAGGAACAAAAAAAGAAAAAAATGAAAGAAAAGAAAAAAAAAAGAAAAAAGTTTAAATTAAATTAAGGAAGAAAAATGGAAGGGTGGTGACCAAATATGATGTTGGTGCGCTGCATGCGACAATGCGCGCTAATTCGATTATCAACGCCTGGTTTTTTCAGTAACATGCGTATGATGGCACGTGGTTACGTTGGCGACCGGGACCACGTGTCTCAAGGTAAAATCCGTTCATCATTTCACATAATATAGTTTGTAAAATTATTTATAATTTAATGTATATATTTTCTATTATAAATGAAAAAAATTATCCAAACGGTATTTAAATTTTCAAGAGGATCGAAGATCGGGACAGAAATGATTTTCAAAGCTTTCCTGATCACACCATAAGTAAGAATTATGTGCATTTCGTACGGAGACTGCTTGTAAATTATATATGATGTGTGTAAATTTATAATTTACACACATAAATTGTGTATGTGTATGTTTTGTGTAGATATTAATTGATGAAAACAGAACTGATAAGAATAAATACGTGAATAGTTACATATGGTGTGTTGTGATTGTATATATGTGTATAAATATGAATGTATATATGTATTGATAGAGATTGTGTGTATGTGAATATAAATATATATTTTGTTTGAAAATGTAGTAATGGTACATGTCTATATTATAATATATTTGTGTAATTGATATGTGTGTACACATCTTATACGTGTGAAATGTATAACCAATGTGTGCATGTGTGGAATTTGGGTACACTGGACTTGCTGTGTGATCTGGTGCAGATGTACGACACACTGTACTTAGTATGTGATTCGATATAAGATAATTCAGAAAGTGATTTGAAACATATGACCCTTATGTGCGTGATGATATTGTGTATTTTGTGTGTGTGTGTGTCTTGGTGTTTAATTATATATACAAATTAAGATCTTAGGTAGGAAATAAGTGAACTGAAAATGAGAGAGATTTGGAAAGAGTGTAAAGTGTAAGGACTTTGAATACCTACTCGTTTAGTCTGAATCAATGATGGGAGTGTGCATGTATGGCTGAAGTTCAGTGGATATGGTGAACCTGTATATGGATAGAGTTTGAAATCTAATATAAATGTGGATAGGTATTTGTAAGTATGAGTCACATAGCAAACGTAACTATTATGAAACTTATATGTGTATGTTATCTATGTGATGGGGAGATCCATTTCGCCTCTCCTCGATGACGATCTAAACAGCATTCTACGATGAAATCTTAGATGTGATATTTCAAGTATATTTTGATATTTCGATTGTGAGTACGATTTGAAAGAAGAATAAGAATTATGTTAAAAGAGTGAGGATTAGAATGAGTTTCGTGTGATAATTTGTTTTGTTGTGTGTTTTAATTGAGATGTTTTGTTTGACATTTTTTTTTATTATAAATATTATTATATTTTACATATTACATGAATATATGTACGTAAGTCTCCATTATACAATATTTTTTCTTACTGAGCTTGTGAAACTCACCCCAATTCACCATCATCCAGGTCAGAGGAAGTCAAAGATCAAAAGAAAATTTTAGTAGTTTTTATTTTAATATTGTAAATTAATTTAGATACTTCAATAATGTGTAAATAAATCATTATTTAGTCACAGAAAATGTGTATTAAACTGTAATTACGCTACATATTTAATATTTATTTGTTCTACTAGTTGAAAATATTGTGATAAGGTCCGTAACCACTGACATTGGAGTTCGAGATGTTACATTTTTAAAATAGCAAAAATTAAAAATAATGTTTCAAAATATTAAAAAACAACATTTCAAAATTTTAAATATTCATCATCAAATTCATTATCTCTTTTAATTATTGGTTAATCTGTAAAGTTTTCTAAATCAAATACACATAAATTCAAGAAATAAAAACTAAAAAAAAAAACATTTTTATGTATTAAATAAAATCTTAATTAATTTCAAAACTACAAAATGGAAAAGAAGACTCAGAATGGTAATGTTAGCTTAGTATAGTGCGGTGGCTGCTTTGGAGAATGCCTACAAAGCAATGAGATTCTTAAAAAGATGAGCAGAATTGATGCTGCATGGAGAATATATATATGTATATATCAAAAGGTCACCCAGAAAGCAACCTTAAAGTTATTTTCTGTATGATTGCATCAATGCTCTTGAGTTTGGATTCTTCGCATTAGGACAATTACATTGTGGAACAATGAAAAGTTAAATTTTTCCAGAAGCTACGCCATCCAAACTAATTCTTTTTCTTTATGAGAATACATCGTCAGCACTACTACAATCAATTACAGCAAAATCAAGGCATATTATCACATCAGTTTATTTTCATTTATATACGTAGAATAACTTTGTAACTCACATATTAAAAGATGAACATTGATCAAAATAAAACTGCAGTGAACAAATTATGTCTGTGGGTAGGAAAAGTAACAACAGGTCTTTATTGTTTTTCTTATTTATTTATATAACATATGCACATAAACACAGCACAAAAATATAATACCATACATATAACTAAAAAAAGAAACAAAATTTTCATGCTTGTATAGTAGGTGGGATGTGATTAGTTTCCAGGATGAGATTCTTATTACCATATATAAGACAGTGATCGGAAAAGAATCACTATTTTTAATGTATATTTTATGTTATATAATATGCTAGAAAAGGAAACTAGAAAGTCATATTCTGATCCCTCCACCCACAACCCTCCTTTTAGATCTTTAACAAAAGAGCAGATGTGACCACATATGCGTTTGCAATTAAATGAACATCTGGGTTGATTGTGGCAGAGGAATAAAGGGAGAATCTCTTCTCAAACACTTGTTACTTTTTTAAAAATCTTGCTAAGTTTTGCAGGCCAATGGAAATTATAAAGACATGATAATTAGGACGACTCCATGAATTGGAAAGTGAAGTTATAAAATGTCAATCATTATTGGGATTTTTTGCCTCTGCTAACTACGGTCGCCACTTTCCTTTTCTGGTTAATAGATTGATTCTTTTCATGTGTTTGATATTGTTAATATTCCTAATCCATTATATTTTACTTAATAACAATTATTCGAACCAAAATGCATGGTATCATTGGGCAATCCATTTCTATACGTATAAAATATTTCTATTTAAGATATACAATATGGAGTTGATGATGTTGTTATCCAAAATATATAGAGGATTGTAGAGCTCTCTTATAGTATATCAATTTTTTTGAAGTTGTTGATATACTGGAGAACTAGTTTATTAGTATATTAAGATCAAGTTTATTTTATATTCCATATCGAAAGTAAGAAATTTACGAAATAAAATTCTCACGGTCTCACTTTAAAATGATCCAACACTAACTAGACTTAACCTACAAGTTGATACTTGTTAATGAATTGAGTGCTTAGAATTATATAAAGAAATACATTTTGTTTCCAAGTAAAAATATGGAAAAGAAGTATGATATATTAACAATGGAGGAATTCTCTGTAATTAGATATCTCCCTGTTGAATGGCTCTTTAGTCCAACTAAGTTGTGCTAATTAACTAATCTGGTTTTTTATTTTATCTTATTGCCAGCTAAACAGCATAAAATGTATTAATGGAGGAATAAGAGGAGAAGTGAAATTATTATGAGCCCTTTTTCATTTTCTTAATGGTTTTGATAATGAACAAGATAAAATGTTTTCAAATTAAATCTTGACGGAGAAAATATATATGATTTTGTTTTGACGAATTAACATATGAAAGTATATACGATTATAAGTTTTACTAAGACTTAACTAGAAGTATCACATTCAGCCATAAAATTAGTCATAATCAATCAATAATGTTAAAGTTCATCAGTATCAACTAAGCTAATTGTCTTTGTACTAGATATATATATATATTACATAAACAAATTTTAGGGTACTAAAATTGAATTAAATAAATATTTAAAAAACGATTGGAAAGCCATCAATCTTCAAATTTTGAGATATGACTGTTGGAAGCATTAGAAATAAATGCTAGTTTTTTTTATAAATAAAAAGTAATAAAGATTTTATTGAGAAGAAAAGGTAACTAGCAGGACTTAGGTCAGCCATACGTAAAAACTCGGAACTTAAAAGGAAAAAAAATCATGAATTAAAAGCAAAAGCGAAATAATAGAGTTTAAGATTCACATTCCTTATACAATAATTTAGAAATGCCAATAAGACTACAAAAATGTCTTTTCTAAAAGAAACAAATAAAAATTAAAGAAATAAACAAAATGCAATATACTGAGCATTCTATGACGACTTTCACTATCTTTTAAAGGGAGTTCGGGTGGTGAACTATTCACAATTTTCTTGTTGATCGGGATCTGGTTCTTGATCATCTTGATCTAAAATAGTTAATGAAAGGATGAGCTATACTAATCTAATAAGAACATCACACTACCCGCCGATAAAGAAAATGAAAGTTTGTAAAAATCATAAAAATAACTAATGGAACTCTTGATTTAAGTAAATTCATTTATCATAAGGAAAAACCATTTATTGCATATATTTACTGTTGCAAGATTTTCAAAATTGACCTATAAAAACAATAACTCAAATAACATTCTAATATCATATTCAAGTGGGTAAAAACAATAAATTTTCTTTTTTATTCACCTACTAGTATCCTTAGGAGTCCATAGGAATATCCCATTACGCGTGAACCAATATCTAACATTGTCAACTAACTGGTCATCCTCATATCTCGTCCAGTATGAGCACCAAAAATATTATCCCTCAATCCCTCGTCCGGTATGAGGGTGAATCGGGCTGTCTCCATACCACGTCCGGTATAAGCACCAAAAATACCATTCATCGATACTTCGTCCGGTATGAGGCAATGTTTACGGTAATGTTCTCTATGTACCCAGTCAGTCCACCATCTCTCTAAATATCCAATAAGACTACCATTCATTAGTTCACATGACCAAACGATTTTCCATTTGCATATTAATTTTCAATTTCATAAATTAACCGTAAATCATGCAAGACAATCAGTAAATATATATCAAGGAAGCACAACTAAATTATTTAACAATTCCAGTATATTCTCATGTATTTGAAGCTGTAAAAATAAACCATCATTACACATAACAAACAAATAAATAACTAACCAATTCCGACTCTATTAGTAATCTGTAATTATTCTCAAAGTTTTTTAAATTACACAAATACCATATTATCAATTATTAAGTTTCAATTCCATAACAAAGAATAAGGTGAGAGATTCTTACCCGAATCGGTGTCTGAAATACCGAACTTTCTACTACACCTACTGTGGTACCCGAGTTTTCTGAATTTTTCTGTGGAGATTAAAACATGCTTCACGTACCTAAAAATACCCTTAAAAAGCCAAAATCAGGGTTAAAAACCTTTTCTGACCAGTTGCAAAATTTCAGCACGGCAACACCGCCGCCCATGGCGGCGGTTTACCTCGGCCTGGCCGTTTTCAGCCTATTTTATATCCATCCCTGCAAGAAAACACGGTAAGGGGCCTCGATTGGCCAAAAAAAGTTAACAAACAGAAACCTACCGCCGACAGAATTTTTCGATGCGATGGCTTCGCCGGCTCACCTTAGTGGTTAAGAGTTTTTCTTCGGTCAATCTGTAGAAAATAGAACAATGAACACAACGGTAAAAAATTGCACAAAACGAAAAATGGTTAGGGGCTCATCGGAGGAGGTTTTGAGTTTTGCCCGCGACGGCGGTGTCTGACTTTACCTACAGTTTTTGACTTATCTGTCATTTCTTTTGTTCTGATTTGGCCATGGGGGTGCTTGGAATCAAATTTCGAGTGGATATGACCTTTTTTGACAGTCGGAGGTAGCTCCAACACGGCGGCGGACGACGGTCAATTCCCTTCTCTAGCGACTGGTTCTTCTTCTCTGGCGGGAGGCTGGCGACTAGGGTTTGGGTTTGGCGTAATATAAAATATTTATACCCGTCTCGCGAAAATCTGAATCGTTCATCACATTTGTTCTCGACCGTCGGATCGCGTTTAAAGAGGGAACGAGTCTAGGCTGTTCATCGCGTTTAATAGCAACCGTCCGATCGCGCTTGGGGAGGGAACGGATCCGGACCTTCCACGTACGCTGGAATGCTTCCGGACCATCCGATCGCTGGACACGCAGATCGCTAGCGTGGCCCCCCGCGTGGCACCGAATTAGCGTATCTTGCCACGCGACATGCTCCAGTTTGTCAAGGCTGCTGACTGAGCAGTCCTACGTGACGTAATCTTCTTTAATTTTGTTCTAACCCACAATTTCTTATTTTTCTTTCAAAAACACCATCTGAACTCAAATTTTTACATCTTTTTTCCAAAATTATTTTCAATTTCGTTTTCGACCTATTTTTTTTCATAATTTCATATTAAAGTAAATTTTATTAATTTCAAATTTAGATTTTTATACATAATTTTAATTTTAAAATTAATCTCGAGGCAAATTCCGAGCCTTACACATCCTAGTAGGTCTTCTATTTAAAATACGCAGCAATGCTCTACGTTACACTTCTTAGCATTAAAATGAACAACTTTTGCTGTAATTTATGGGAGTAAGAGAAAAAAATAAGTACTTCTGAAATTTAAACTAATGAACCTTATATAAGTAAAATGCCAATTTCGAAATGAATATGTTAAAGAATAAATTTCATCAACAGTAATTTAACAATCATTTTTAATAATAACATCAAAAAAGACCTGTCTCCGAAGCAATCGATGCCATAATTTAGACAACATAATAGCTAAGGTTTTGGATCCAAAAAGCAAAATATACATACTTGCTCCCTTTAGTAAAATTCCTAAGAAATCAATAACACCAAACAGTTGTTGCAAAACTACAATCAAATATGACACATTTAATTGATTTAAACTCAACATTGCACATAACAGAATGCAATCAAAACCAACGATTTCTTTGATCAAGTTTTCCTTGGTAGGAAGCATATCCCTACAAGATTTTTTTTATAAAAAAACTAACTTCAGTATGGATACTTTGACTCAATTACATATAGTGTCATTCATATAGTAAATGTAATTGACTTATCAAACACATTATTATTAACATGAGATGTCTTCTAGAGTTATTGCCAGATTAATTCCAATTAAAGCTATTACCTAAAAACCCATTAATTCCAAACAAGTGAGGTATCAAGTTTTTTTTTTTAAAAAAAAACTTATATAGAATCACTTCCTTCATATTCCAGGAGACATTATTGTGAACATTAAAAAAAAAACTTATATAGAATCACTTCCTTCATATTCCAGGAGACATTATTGTGAAGAAAGGTGATGGATTTAAAGATTTTATTTCCTTAATTAAGTAATTTTAATTAAGAAATTGGTAAGTGATATGAAAATTTTTATCACCCATGCCAATTAGGCTCCCCATTGATGTAAAGGCCTTTATGCTTGGGAACAAAGTGTCTCTCCTGCACAAAAGCCACAAACTAGGCGACGAGGTTACTATTTATTATATTATATATAGGTACATTTTATTCAGATAGTATCTAACACTATTTGACTACCATGCAAGACACCTAATAGAACTTAATATTACCTAGATTCCAAACACATACTACCTCCAAGTAATAAATAATACTATTTGACTAATAAGCATAATATCACATAATATCTTAATACTACCTAATTATCGAGTACTTTACTAGATAATACCTTGTGTTACTTTATTATAAAATACCTTATAATATAGTGTCTAACACTACCTAACTATCATATATCACAAAAACATAGTATTTAATATTTCTCAACTAATGAGCATCTTACCAAGTAGTATTTAACTCTATCTAGTTATTGAGTAACATCCCAGGTAATATGTAATGCCACTTTGTTAGGTGGCACCTACTAAGTAGTATCTAATATTATCCAATTATCAAATAACCTACTAGGTAGTGTCTAATTTTACTTGGTTACTAGTCATCTCTCTAAGTAATGCATATTATTCTAGCTAGCACTAATAACCACATCAAGTAATGTCTAATGCTACATGATTGTTGAGCACCTCAATGTAGTACCTAATCCTACCTAGTTAAAATCACCCACTAGGTAGTGGCTAATACTATTGGGTATCGAGCAATTATTATGCACCAAGTAGTACTTGATGCCACTTAGCTACTAATCATTTTACTATGTAATATTTAATGTCATTTATCTATAGTGTAATAGTATCTGATAGCATATAATGCTACATAGCTTCCAAGAATCTTATCGGATAATACCTAATGTTAGTAAGTTACTAATTAACTAACCAAATATTAACTAATGGTACATGACTATTAGAAGCTCACTAGATAGTAAATAATTAGTGCTAATTAGTTATTAGGAACTTAATAGATGATACCTAATGTTAAATAATTACTAAACAGTCAAATAATATAAATTATCATAAAAATAAAGATAAAAATAAATAAGGTTAAAAAATCTAATTAAAAACCAAATGGATCAAGTTACAAGGAATCAATGGCTTTAACAGCACTCCAAAGCACCAGGATAGATCTAGTATTTATTTGCACACATGCGTCCTAATTTTACACCCAATTTATGCGCAACATATGCACAACTTATCACCATGCGGACATATATGCACTCACTTATCTAGGCTAACTCAACGTGTGCATGTTCTTTTTGTTTGATTGGGACTTTAACTATCTCGATGATTTAAACTACTGAGATAGGCTTATACAACTCTACTTTTATTAAGATAAAATTTTGGTGCTCAAATGTAAGTGATCACATGTACTGTATTTTAATATGATTTTAACATGTATATTACACTTTAATTAGGTTTCTAACCCTTATATATATATATATACACACACGCACGCACACACATAAGATTATTGACAAAAATCATTCTAAATATTTTCAAAAATATTCTTTGTTTCACTTGTTATCTTAGGCTTTGGTCCATAATAACACTTGGATATTGGTACCTAAGCCTTCTAATGTAATTAATAACAAATGGATACATTGGATTAAAAGGAAACTCGATGTTAACATGGACAAATACATGATGTGTTTGGTTGCCAAGGGCCTTTACCAAAGAAAAGGTCTGGACTATTATGAAACATCCACCCTTGTTGTCAAATTTATAACTATTTGACTTGGCATTGTCGTAACCATCTCCAAATTATTGGGATAGTTAAAAATTTAAAGTTTCTAATGCTTTCCTCTATAACAATTTAAGGAAACTAGTTACATGACATAAACTCAAGTCTTTATTGACAAGGATTGTCCTCATTAAGTGCACACTTAACAAGTCTTTACATGCTCGCAAATAAGCTCTTCGTGTTTGGTTTAAGCAATTAAACGCCTTTTAGGCATTATATTGGTTTTTGACCTTCTCGAGCTTACATATCTTTTTTCATTTTTTTAGAATTTTAAAACTATACTTTGTATTTGTTTATTTTGGTGACATTTTTATTACAAGCTCTTTAACATGAATAATTCAATTAGTCATATCTAAGCTTTAGACTGAATTTGTTATCAAATCACTTGGTTGACTTTGCTACTTTCAAGAAATAGATGTAACGTGAATAAAAATTGGTCTTATTTTACTTTAAATATAAGTCTGTGTTTGATCCTTTGGAACAAATTGACATGCTATGGGCTAAAGCCTTTTTCACATCCATGAGCAGCAATCCACTATCAACTAAGAAGTTTGATACACCATTCTAATCTTGAACCAAAAAATGATTGGATCTTTACAATATAATATAGTCACTATATTATATATTGCATTTTTTATGGACAAATAATGTTAATTATTACATGTTCCCATCTATGATCATGAATTCTAATCAAGTAGATTATGTGGTATTTTAAAGACAACTCTTTCTTGGCATTTTATCACATCATTCATGACTCTTTAATGCTTTTCATATACTTACTAGACTGGGAATCCTAATGATTGTTGTTTCAACAAGTGACTTTGCAATCTATTTCGAGCAAAATCTAATTTCTCAGTCAGCCAAACAAAATCTCATTACTCATTCATCCATAGGAACTGCATATAAACTTATTGTTAATACACCTACTGAAGTTATTTGCATCAAATCTTTATTGAGAGAATTGTAGGCATCTCACTGATTTCTACTCAATATTATGGTATAATAATATAAAAACTGTTCATCTGACAGTGAATTCAGTTTTTCATGTACAAATAAAATATGTGAAATTTGATTTTCATATTGTTCGAGAGTTAGTATCAAGCAAAGAGCTTCAAGTTCAGTTTATTTCCTTAGCTGATAAAATTACAAATACATTTATCAAACCTTTCCTTTAGGCCATTTTTCACATATTTAAAGATAAACTTTGGGTAATTTAATTGCCATTAGTTAATGCAGCTCTATCATAAGATATAATTATCACAACAATTAAAATAAAAATCAATCATATTAAAAAATCTAAAACGCGAATGAATCAAGCTGTAACAAATCAATGGCCTCAATGACACTTCAAAGTGTCGGGAATCTAGTATATGTACATGCATGTCTTGACTCCATATACAATATGCATTGGCATGTCTCTCTTTATGTATGTCTCCAAATGCAACACGCGTGTACTCACATATAGAATGTCTCCACACGTGTATTTAGGTGTCTAGTTGGGACTATAATTATCCCGATTGTTTAAATTGTAGGGATAAACTTCTAAAGCTCTATTTTTTTTATTAAAATAAGATTTTGGCGCTCAAATATAAAGTTTTAGCCTAACTCTATTATTTGTTTTGCACATTAATTAGGTTTATAAGCTGCATATGTATATAAATACTTGAGATTACTAATAAAAAATTATTCCAAGAAATTTCCCAAAAATACTTTTCTTTTATAAACAACCCTACGCCAATACTTATGTTACCTACTCAAAAACCTATGAGACAATGACCTATAATATACTTGAGTATCCAAGTAGGTACTTAATGCTACTTGGGTATCTAGGTACATGAGTTTACTTGGATTGATTACTCAAGTTAGAACCTTAAAAATCTAGAGATAATTTTCATTGATGTAAAATAAATGTTCCTACAATTATGAAGTCAAACCACTTATGTTTTTAACTTCGAATATTATGTTGACTAAATAACACTAAAACATGGTTACTACCCCTCACCAGCCTTTTGTAAATACTACAAGTCTTTTATATTAAAAGGTTTCAATCTTCTGACTTTTTAATTTCTTGTAATTTTTGTTTTCTAAACTCTATAGAAACTATTAGTTCTTTAATTCTTTAAGATTTAAATTGATTTAACCATTAGAATGACTCTCGAAAAAAAAAATCAGAAGATTAAGATTTATTTGCGATTTCATATACATCTAGGATGTTAAGTTAAACTCCTTTTGTTAATCATCAGTTGCCAATTTTCAACAACATATATGCATATGGATGTGTTTTTGTGTGAATTTTTTTTTTTTTTTGTAACTCATCCATTTTTTTCAAATTTAAATAAGGGAAATTATTCTAAGCTACATGATCAATAGATAAAAATAATAATAATAATAATAATAATAAAAAAGGGGTAACATTGTTTTGGATGGTTTAATAATTAATTACCTTGTAGCAAAGGAAAAATAAAAGTTTATTAAATTAATAAATACTCCCTTTTGTGCCACCTAAAAATTTGCAGAGAATATGATTTGGTTACATAAAGAATCTGAATGACATTTAGAGTTGTTGTAAATCATAAACAAATATATTTATGTCTTTTCTAGACAGAATTAATGCATACATCCAAGTGCCCACATTGTGTTAGATACTAAAATCCCCTTTTTCCTCCCTCCAAATTAATTTCTGTCCACATGCACACTAAATCTCTTCTCTTCTATTCTCTATCTCTCTCTTTCTTCCTCACTATATAAACCCTTTCTTGGCCCTTGCAGTATTACCCAGCTCCCTTCCCTTGTCTTCACCATTTTTTCTCTCCACCAAATATATATACACACGCACATCAAACGTAAAGAAATCAGATGCATAGGCAGGTCGCCCTCTTGAGGCAGTCGCTTTTTGATCAGGTTTCTCTTCTTTTATATTTCAATCTGGTCCTCGTAAATGTGGCTTGATCTATACATGTACAAATTTTATTAAAACATATGTATATTTATATGTGGATATATATATATATATATATATATATACGTGAGTGTATATATCACCACCTTCATTTTCTTTAGTTATCTTTAATAATGGAGGACATATGAAAAAAGAATGGCGTTTACATCTGATGCATGCATACGTTCAAACATCAAAGAGATTTTTCTATGAGCATTTAAGTGTTATTGTTCCATGAAATTACTCTCTTTCGAATACCAACTTTTTTTGGGGTGAGAAAACAAAGTTAATTAAAATTTTTAACGAGTCTTATCTCGTCGATTGCTTCATTGCTATTAAAAATAGGTGAAATTTTGATAATGTATTCAATTTTAATATGTGGAGAAAGTGATTTGGTTATTTAGTTAAACATGTTACTATATTTTTATAGTAAAATTAAAAAAGATAATTAGAATATTATATATAGTTGGGTTTTGTAATTTTTTGTATGATTGTTGATTTGAAATAACAAAAACAACTTCATATTTTTTTTACAAAATAAAATAAATAAGACCAATGGACTCACTAAAATTTACTCTAGTTATTAACAACAATTTTATGGGACATTTAAGCTGATTTTGGTATTATGTCATTATATTTTTATAATTTATTTACAATTTATATGTATGTTTGAATTGAAAATCTTTAATTTTACAAAAGTAGATTTGTGTTTTTGTGTGGTGAATGAGGAACTACATAAATATTTAATCTAAATTACAAATAAAATTGATTTGGAGTCAAATAACAAATTTATTTGAATCTTTGTGTTTATAAAGAGTATTTCTGTTTCTTATTTAATTTAATATCATTTAAATTGGAGGAACAATTTATGCAGGGATATCTTGATGAACAATTTATCCAATTGGAGGAACTCCAGGATGATGCAAACCCTAATTTTGTGGAGGAAGTTGTCACATTATACTATCGTGATTCAACTAGACTGATGAATAATATAGAGCAGGCACTGTAAGTCCATTTACATATATCTATACATATATACATATATAAATCTCTCAATTCATCAGTAATTCTGAAACATTTAATATATAGTTACCCATAATAACAAAGGAGAATATATATATATATATATGTAGGATTATGTGTGGAGCTAATATTTTTCTTGTGGATTAATTTCAGAAGGGAAAAGGTTCCTGTTGATTTTCATAAGTTGGATGGTTACATGCAGCAGTTCAAGGGAAGCAGCACAAGGTAATTAAGTTAAATACTTAATTAAAAGTTATATATATATATATATATAACTTAATAGATATAATTAATTGGAGAGGGAATCGTAAAGTATATTCTGGAAAATTTATCATCTAAAACTTACTGGTTGCAGCATTGGTGCCAAAAAGGTGAAAGCTGAGTGCACACAGTTTAGAGAATATTGCAGGGCTGCTAATGGAGATGGGTGAGTTTTTATCCTCCACCTGGACGGTCCACACCGGTTTTAGGTCACTGTGCTTATCACCATAATATTCCCTCCTCTCTTTTTTATTTTATTTTTTTTAAAAAAAATATATATACTTACTTGCCGGTAACCATAATTTTTTAACAAAGGATGGAATTAAAGTTAACTATGGTATACTTTAATTATATTGTGAAAATACTAGTTATTTAGTAAAATAATTATATGAATATAATTTAATAAATTAAAATATCATACTTAATTAGTTGATTGTAGCTAGCTAGGGTATATGCATGCACCCACTATTTTATGCAAATATTTGTATATTAATTAGTTTATTTCTGTACTATAGTAAATATAGAATATCTTTTATTGAACAAATTTTTTAATTGTATATATATATATATATATGTATATATGTGTGTGTGTGTATGTATTTTTTGCATGAGGGCAAAGCAGATGCTTGAAGAGCTTCCAACAATTGAAAAAAGAACATGCAACACTCAGAAAGAAACTTGAAGCATATTTTCAGGTGCCACTACGTACACAGTTTTCATTTTTTTTTACCTTTTAATGATTTGTTCTTATTAATTATTCTAATCACTCGAAGGAAATTCATATTCGTTGATTCAGTTGGCAAGACAAGCTGGACCGAAGGAGACTGCTTGTAGGCGCAAATAGAAAGTAGTGAAATGAGAATGGTGCAATTAACAATATAAAATAGCAAAAGTAATGGGTGAATCTACTACTCTATATACATATATATATATATATATACATATAGAGTTAGTACATGGTGTATCTGTACAAATTCCGTCCTAAAAGAAAAAAAAGTCACTCTCTCTTATTTTCCCTTTTGTAAGGGTAAGTCATCAGAGGTTCTTAATGGGTTGGGGTTTATTTTGTTTCCCGTTGATTCAATAAAACAAGAAATGAAAGCATTAGAAAAAATAAAAGAGGATGTCAAATTTTGAATCTATTGCCATCACTCTCGTTAAAAGAATTTAATTATTATAATTATCAAAAATATAATAAATTATATTGAAACTTTACATAACTTATATATCACCAACCCATTATAAAAAAAAAAAAACTTTTTATTTGACCAAATAAAATAAAAGTTCTTGCACAAATTCAATTTGATTAGTATTTAATAATAAGCATTTAGCTATCTGGTGTATTCTTAATAATACCTAATTACATAATTATAATATTTAAGTAATGCTAAATACTATTTGATTATATAAATAATATACGTAACTACTGTTATTTAACAACCTAATACATTTTAATACATTATCCATTATTACATCCCTACTTTAACAACTCAAGTGAGTACTACTTGCAAATTTCCAAGTGTGCTCGACTTGGTATGTATATTATATCTACCATTACATGCATAGTTACTTAATATCTTATGTAGTAATGTTATATCTTATCTAATTATCCAAGCATCATATGCATAACGACCTGTGCACCCCTGGAGTTACTATCTAATATTTTCTAACATATAAACATTATTCATTAGAATATATTAACATAAATTTTGATTTATAAGTACATTATTGAGCTCAAATCTAAAATTAGTACACAACTATGCACCCCTGGAGTTACTATCTAATATTTTCTAACATATAAACATTATTCATTAGAATATATTAACATAAATTTTGATTTATAAGTACATTATTGAGCTCAAATCTAAAATTAGTATGCAACTATTATGTACACTAAAAATAAAAATTTTAATTAATTTAGTTGTTACTATGATAAAATAGGAAAACATTAGCATTCAAGATTTTGAATACCTTACAAGGGACCCAAGAAGTATTTCAATCACGGGCTCGTAAACTACATATAGTTTAAGAAAGATGTTAATGCTTGTACACTTAAATTAAAGATTAATATCTTATTAACAACTAAGGTTACTTAGCGAACTTTCACTTAAAATGAAATTATTATATCATAATTATACATTTTTTACAATACATATACAAAATATTATACAAAAAGTGAACAACATAAATCCCTAATTTAGTCGTTAATCATGTATAAAATCAATTGTATAAATTATTTAGCTTCACTAGAAAATATCTATAAAAAAAAAATGTTTAAAACTTCATAAAGTAAATGATAAAAGAATAAATGTTTCCCTAAGCATTTGATGAAGAAGGACACTCCACCTCTATAGGCTCCGCTTACTATTTCTCCTAAGGCAACCTACTTATTAATTTTCTTGGTATGATCTTTTTCTACCTCTTCATCAACATACCTTTCTATGTTCTCGATAATGTTTGGCATCTTCATGCCACTCAACATTGGCCGCACACATCAATCAATACAATGTTGGATAGTATCAAGTACTCAACCCCATTGTCCATAGCCTTTAATGAATTTGTTAGAATTTTATAAGGTCAATTTGTGCACTCAACTTTTCTTGTCATCCCACATGGTTCAATTATTTTTGTGACCTTTTTTTTTTTTCCTCTCAAACCTTCTTTACTCATTCAGATCTCTTTATACGTTTAGATTTATATTCATACTATACTAGTCTCTATCTTTTGGATTATTAAATTTTATTTGTTTGAATTCCTTGGTGTCTTACTTTTTTCGTACCTCGTTTTTTGTTTCATCAATAAAATTAAATTTTTATGATTTTAACATTTCTTATATGTTAGGTAATTTTTTAATTTTTTTGATGGGTTATAAAGTAAACTCACACACTCACACACACACATATATATACAGGTTATAGTTCTCAATGTAAACAAAATTTTTACTCTTTTCCTATCATCTCAGAGTACATTTAAAAATTTTCTCAAAATAATTAGACATGGAGGATCATTGATCTTGATCTTCTTCTTCACAATAAATTCAGGTATTATTTGAATTTATTTTATAATTTTATGAGATAACATGAGATCTTATACATGTTTTTGATTAAACTTTTATCGGATATTAATTTTTTGATCAAGTAAATATTAGATCAACTCATATCAGATCTATTAAATTTTATATTTTTCCTTATTGGAGGCTAATTTTTTTATATGTATGAAAACACTATTTATTTATGTATATAGGCATGTATGTGTGTGTGTGTGTGTGTGTATATATATGTACAAATTTTTGTATACGTATTGTTTTGTTCCTTTATGGAATTAAGAAATAACAGGAAAGAGTTGTTGTATATATACATATAATCTTGTTTTGATGCCATATATATGTAAAAGAATGTACATATATGCATGCATTAATCTACATATATATATATATATACATTTTTTTTTTGTTTTCTTGCTTCTATGAATTATGTGCATGTACAGCAGATATATATACATATATTGTGTTTTTTTGTTGTTGTTGTGTGTGTGTTTGTATACATGTATGTATATTAAACACTTATATATACATATAGTAATATGCATTATCATGTTATATTTTCGTTTGCGAAAAATACGCATTCTGTAAGCGGCGACCGAGAGAGAGAGAGAGAGCAGCTCCAGGCCGGTAACTCTTTTAAATTATTTTTGTTTTCTTTATTTTGGACCTTAACAAAATTATTTTTACGCTGATGAATTTTGGGCCTAAAGTTTTTGGGCTTGGATTATTAAGTGATGGCCCAATATGGTTGATCCAACCTTCTTGACCCGTTGATCCGACCCGACATAAGTTGACCTCATCTTATAACTAGCCAACTGTTGACTATTGACTTTGACCAATTGATAATTGATTGTTGATCTAGAGTGATAAACTATTGATTTTAAGAAAAATCCATTGTTTCAAAGTACATTAAATTGAAATAAAACCTCTCCAAAATGAACCCCTTTTTTTTATATATATCAATTTGTTTATTTTATGTGGATATTATCAAAGTTATTAGATAATTATCTTTAGATATATGTAAAAATAATTAGCATAAATGAAGATTTTTTTGATATGATCATAAACACATTTGGCAGCAGTGACTTATGATCATTTTGTTATTGTCCATTTATTCAATAAGTTGGTTTAGAGAAAAACATATTATTAGTAGTATTTGTTACCGATGTTTGCTAACCATTTTCTTTAACAGTACCATTTACAAATTATTATTTTTGCTTAAAGACTAAACTTTTTCTGTTTGGTAATGTACCTCATGCCAGTATATATGTATATATACATTTTTCTTGTGGTAACTTTTGTACATAATTAAATAACATGTTGGTATTTCTATATTCAGATAATTCTATAGTTATTTATGTCTATTTGAAATAGTGTTACGGCGTTTAATGATATAGCAATTAGTTTAGCTATTAAATAACTCTTACTTATTTTTTTAAAGACTTTTGGAATAAAAAATGAAAGAATATATGATGATGCAATGTTGGTGCACATGGCTAGGGAAAGAGAAGGAATTAAAATTTTGAAGAAAAAAAATACAATGGGTACAAGAATACATATGGGTGATTTGTGTCCAAGATAATTCAATTTATTTATTGATGTCTTTCAACATTTTTCTATCAATTTCTTTTTCCTGGGGTGTCTATAAAAGGTATTCAGTAGGAACATGGACCTAGATGAGAAGATTTCTTATCCATTTATTTATTCTTCCAATGATCTGAAGCTTTTATCAGATTATTACACAATATTATTGTTAAGAGTGACTTAAAGGAGTTAAAATCTCTCAAGGAGCCCATTCGTTTTATCATTTTTTTTTTGTAGATGACTTATTTATTTTTGGGCAAGCAACAATAAAGGAAGTCAAAATTCTAATTGCATGCTTCAAAAGACACTCATAATGGTCAAGCTCAAAAATCTTGTATTGTCTTTAGTAGGAATATTGCTAAAAATATAAAGAAACAATTGAAAATCCTTACATGCTTTGAAGACTATGCCAACAAATGAAAAAGACTTCTAACTAAGAGAACATCCAAGGACCAATTCTTAATGATTATAGAAAATATTCAATCTAAATTAGTGAGATAGAAGATCAGGCTACTATATTTTGCAAGTTGAGTTATTTTCATTATAGCTATGCTAAATGTTGTGCCCATATATGCAATGTTTACATTTTTTTTTTACCAAAGAACCTTTGTGATAAAATAGATGAAGTAATTAGAAAATTTTAGTGATATTTCAATGAACACCAAGTGGGTTACACTCCCATTAGTTGGACAATAATCTGCAAATCAAAACCATTAAGAGGCCTCGTATTTAGATCCTTACGAAACTTTAACCTAGTTATGGTTAGAAAAATATCTTGACAAATCCTTACAAAGGCAACTAAACCTTAGGTGGAACTCATGAAAACAAAATATATCAAATCCTCTCAATTTCTCTTACTGAAACCCAAGAAACATGAATCTCCAATTTGGAGAGCTATACTTAAAACTATACCTTTAATTACTCAGATGACCTATAAGATGATGGAGATGACCAAAATACTCATATTTGGCAAGAGATGTGGATTCCCATGATGAAGGGTTTCAAACCTTCATCCTTACAACATAACCCCATTTGTTTAATATTTAGCCAACTTATATCCCAACCATCAATGTAGTGGATATATATAAACTCGGAGACTACTTTGATCCCTAGATAATGTAGGAGATCCTCAAGATAAGATAATCCACAATCACAATGAGTAATAAATGGATATGGAACTCTAATAACTAAGGTATATTATAGTGTCAACTTCACATACAAAATGATCCAAATAAAAGAAATCCCACAACAAACTTTTTTAATTAAAAAAAAATACTATGGAAGCCTAACTATAAGCCTTTCTAGTCTACCAACAGAGAGAACTAACACAATAAATATTTGTCCTCTATATAATTAGGCAACAAAATTACATCAGCATTTATTTACCTATTATCATTTAACAATAGTATTATGGTTGCATTCAACATAATCTCTTAAATTTGATCTTTTGCATTTCTCATCTATCACAGAATATTTAAAATACATGTTTAACAAGCAAAAAGAAGACCAAACTAACAAGATCGGATATAAATATTTTTGTATGTATCAAGTATGGCTAATAAACCATAGAAATGGAGAAATCAAGTTCGAGTAGGAACTATTATCATTAAAGGCATTAACCCTTCATATTTTGCTAAAAAACTTCTTGCCTCTTATATTTTCACAATCAATTTCCTATTCTCCCAACAAGACACTAATCACTAGATACATCGGATACAACACAAATAATCATACATCCCATTTCACTGCAACATAATATTAAAAATTAATAAAACAACTATAGTTTATACCTGGAATTTCAATAGAAAATAACATGCACTTGCAACATAAGTTCCCTCTTCTAATCCACTTGTCTTCAAAAGTGAGACTATCTTTATTTCTCTCATAACGATGTAACATCCAATGTTTGATAAGATTATGATAACCAATTACTCACAACCAATTATTGAACCTTTTTTTCTTCATCCTTACAACCCGAATAGATCTTATAGAAAGATTATGGTTGAAAGTCGAATACTAATATCATTTTTTATTGCATGTTACGTATTTTGTGTTTCGAAGAATCTAAATGACATGACATATAATTTGGCCAAATAGGCACCACATTTAAATTAATATTCTTAATTAGCATATTCATCATAATTAAAAGCTCCAGTTTTGTATCAAGTTCACAATCAATATCATCAATATCATCAATATCATTACTAGTATCAATATCGTTTATTAGTATCAATATTGCCACTATTATCAATATCGATATCATCAATAAAAAACTTTTAGGTTTGTTATCCAAGAATATGATCCACTTAGCTCGAGAGGATATAACTTAGTTGATAGAGCTCTACGTTTATAATTCACTCATTGCAATTATAGGTTATGTGTCTAACTTTCGAGATACTAATAATAGTATTTTATAATTGAACCAGTGACTTATTTTTTATGAGCAATGGGGAAGATGGTTGAACATGCCACTAAAAGACTCTACTGAGACAAAGATGAGCTGTCAAGAATGTAGCAATATAGGATTGTCAATTTGTAACACCCCAACCTAAGATGAGCTAGGTGTAAAAAAAAAGGGGGCCCAAAACGACGTCATTTTGGGAGTTTTCCAAACATCGTTTTAGGGAATAAGAAAAAAAAAATTGACAAGAGACGTGTCTAACTTTGGTCAGGAAAAAAGAGAAAGAAGAGGCGTATACACTTCTTCCCTCCACAGTAGAAGAATGAGGAAGGGTCGTATGAGGCTCTCCTCCTTCTAACTATAAAAGTAGAGAGAAAACCATGGAGAGGAAAGATCCTATACGTGAGGACAGAGAGAGATCCATGCATAGAAAGAGAAAGAGAATTGTGCAAAGATAGAGAAATAGACCTATGAGAGGGAGTCGCAGCTGCCATCGACCTGCACGAGGCAGTCTGTGACTGTTCGTGGCTTTCCTCGTGACAAGCCAATGAGACTAAGCAACGACCAGTGCGATTGGAAACCAGAAGGGAAATCATGCAAAGATGTGCATTCAAAGAAGAAAGAGATCTGCGGCGGTTGGTTGCTTGATTTTGCCTATCCCTGGCTTCTTTTGGTGTGATTTCACCATATATACGCTGGATCTGAGTGTGCAAAGTGTTTCGTGGTGAATTTTGATCGATTCGCGGTGGTTCGCGGCGGTGTGCGGTGGCCAAAGGTGGTCCAACGGTGGCGCTTCGGCAACAATGCTCCGGAAGCAGTGCTTCGGCAGCAATGTGTAACAAACCAAGGACACGTATATGGTGGCGTGTGGTGACTTCGGTGACTAGGATTGCACTACGGTAAAACTTGATCTCTTTTTGTTTTCTAATTATTTCTACAAGTGTCCATAATTAACCCACATATTTTCTGTTTGTAATCAAGAGAGTTATCTAAATAATACCGAATTTAGAGGATAACATAGACCTGAGCCAATAAAGATTTCGACATTTTCTAATTCAACTGTAGGTAAGGAATTGTGTTAATTTCATTCAGAGGACCTCATATTTTTATAAAACTTTATTTTCTATTAAAATAAATTATTTATAAATCTTACAAATTATTTAAGTTTTCTAACATAATTTTTACGAATTCATCATGTGTGTGTGCAATTACATATGATTAGAGATCTATATGGTGTTGTGTATGATTTACGTTCATGTATGCATAATGTCACTAGTGTGCATATGCAGATTTTATGTAATCTAATTAATAAGTTATATAGATATCAAGTTCTTTATTATCAAAGAAAGAGTTTAAAGTAAGTAGATATCAATATAGCATATTAAAATAAATTTCATGATTGTACATCCACTCACTAAGGGATTACCACTTAAGATCTTTCATAAGCACATTATTTATATGGGTGTTATATTCGTAGATGATGTCTAGGTTCAGTGAGAGTCTTGTACCATAGTTGCATTTATTTTTTAAGACATGACATAAACTTTATACTTTGGTTTGGTTTATGTATATATGGTTTCATTTCAGTTTTTTTTAAGTTTATGTTTATAAATATTATAATATCTGAATATTCTTACCGTTGATCTAACTAAGGTTAAGGCAGGATCAGTTAAAAATAGACATGCTTAAATCACATAGCATGTAATTTCTATGCTACACATCCATGTTTGATCCATGTCATTCGGTTGTACTGATATGTGTTACCATTGATGGGTTTAGCTACATTAGCTATAGTGAAGGCCGTTTTGATCTTATATCTTTATGATCGATGGACAGGATTATTTGGTGATGCATTTAGGTATCGATAGCACAATTCTGAGTATTCCTACGGTTATTTAATGCAACTTAAAGCGAACTTAAGGTGTCACATAAAACTCAAATAAGAGATTATTGGATTTTTTCTAACGTATGGGCTTAATGTGCACCTTAATATGCGTATCAGACTATTAATTTAATAGACTCGTTTAAAAGTGATCAAATATAGTTAAATAATATTGGGTTTTAATATATTGGGTTTAAGTATGGACTTATAATGTGTAGATACCATTTTTATAATATTATCATTTTATGATGGACGAAATGAAAATTACAGAAGTCTGTCAATATAAAAGGCGGTTATGGTCCTCGAATCACAAGGTTGTCATTTTTATTTTTTTAAAGTCCTATCACCAGAAAAAACTAATTTCAAGGCATCGTGTTAATTCGAAAAATCCTACCGTCGGACGCAAACAAATCTTCTGCAATGGATTCAAGTACATTTCTGCTTATATTTTTCTTTAATTCAGTATGAGAATATATGTTTAATTTTTACAAATCTACGAATTTGAAAAGAATTTTTATTCTAACATCTAGCTCTTAGACAATGTCGATATGTTCCCAACTATTTCTTTTTTTTTTTACAATGTGACAATGTGTTCAAAGAGGTAGTTCGAGTTATAGTTGAGGACTTGTTTAGATGTACTTTCAAACCAATACAAGACATTTGGGCTTAAGTATTTATTACATTTGTTTATGACAATTATGCTATCTAATCCATTGTTGAATAATGTCTTTTAAATTTTCTTGATTAATGTTTACTAATACACCTATTTTTCTTCATAGTTATTTACGATGATTCTTATCTTTCTTAACCAACCTTATCTAATCATCCAACCAATTCCCAGTTTGCATAGAGATATTAAATGTAAGATTGTAATTAATACTACTAGTTATAAACTTACTATGTTGTGAACTAAAGGACCAAAGAGTTTGTTCTTATTGATAACATTATGATCTACATCAAAATCATGACATAATAGAGAGTTTAGCGCAACCTATTTACTTGATTTACTTATCACATGGATATTATTCGAGTTTTATCATAGAGGATATTTTTCCGAATTGAAATAACTTTTAGCCTCTTACTTCTCCTGTTAGTGTTTTTGCAAATGCTTAGGTTTTTAGTGCTCCAATATTGTTATCTTCAACAATAAACATTATTAGGGATATTTTGATCAATTGGTAATCTCCTCCAATCGATTCTGTATGAGATGGAAGCACATTTCCTAAATTCACTAGAGACCAATAAGAAAAAGAAGTCTTAAAATAAGTAAACTCAAAAGAAAGCATTTTGGGAGACCAAATAGTTATTCACTACTTTGATAAAATATAGAATTTCTTGCAAATCTTCTTTAAGAAGAACGAATACCCTAATTATTCCAAATCTTTATTGAGATGTCATATAGGAGTTATAATGATGCTTTAGAAACCCCTTAGGCATTAAACCATTATATGCTTGATGGACAAAAAACTTCTGTATCAGATGATTAGAGTGTGACTAATTAGAACTTTTATTTCTGAAAATCCTTATCCCTCCTAAATTAAATTTCCATAGAATTAGAGGAACTATACAATTTGGTTAAAGGATAATCTATGTAGACATCAAGTCATCGGATATGGAAGGGAAAAACTCCTAAAAACCCTAATATCTTACCAAATTCGTAAATAACATTTAGAATTGAGAGATGCACTCTTAGTAAGTATACCTTAATTATGGGAACTAGAAAAGAACTGATTACGAACTAAAGAGAGCTCACTAGTGATAACATTATAACAACACTATTAGGTTGAAGAGAAAACTTAAAAATAGGTAAAAATGTTATAAACCTTGTTTACTACAAATTTGGTGGACCAAATTTATTTTAAGGGGGGGAGATTGTAACACTCCAGCCCAAGATGGGTTAGGTGTAAAAAAAAAAGAGGGCCAAAACGATGTCATTTTGGGGAAGAAGAAAAAAAAAATTTGTCCAAGGACATCTTCGCCCTGGTCTGAAAAAAAAAAGAGTCGTGTACGCCTCTTTTCTCCATCAAAGAAGAAGGAGAAAGGGTCATATGGGGCTTTCCTCCCTCCGAGTATAAAAGTAAAGAGAGAACCGTGGAGAGGAGAGATCCCATGCGTGACGAGAGAGAGAGATACATGCATAGAGAGAGAAAGAAAATTGTGCGAAGAGAGGAGATTTGTGAGAGGAAGTTGCGGCTACCACCAACATGCGCGAGGCAATCTGTGACAGTACGTGGCTTTCCCCACGATAAGTTGAAGAGGCTAGGTTGCTGATGACTTGTGCGATTAGAAACCAGAAAGGGAATCATACAACAACGTGCATCTAAAGAAGAAGGAGATTTGTGGTGGTAAGTCGCATGATTCAACCTATCCCTGGCTTCTTATGGTGCAATTTCACCATATACGTGCTGAATCTAAGTGCACAAAGCATTTCATGGTGAATTCTGGTAAATTCGCAGTGGTTCGTGGCAGTATGCAGTGGCTGACGATGGTCCGACAATGACGCTTCGATAGAAGACGCGTAGCAAATCAAAGACATGTGTATGGTGGCTTGTGGTAATTTTAGTGACTAGGATCGCACTACGATAAAACTCGATCTCTTTTTTGTATTTTAATTATTTCTAAAAGTGTCCATAATTGACCCACATATTTTCTATTTGTAAACAAGAGAGTTATCTAAAATAATACCGGATTTAGAGGAGAGCATAAACCCGAGCCAATATAGATTCCAACACTTTCTGATTTGACTGTAGGTAAGGGATTTGGTTAGTCTCATTCAGAGGCCCTCATATTTTTATAAAACTTTATTTTCCATTAAAATGATTTATTTACAAACTTTACAAATTATTTAAGATTTCTAACATGACTTTTACGAATTCATCATGTGTGTGTGCAATTACATACGATTGGAGATCTATAAGGTATTGTGTATGATTTATGTTTATATATGTATATTGTTAGTAGTGTGTATATGCAGATTTTATGCAGTCTAGTTATTGAGTTATATATGTGCATGATGCACATATATATATTTAATTATATGTTGTATGATGTATTTATGTATACTGTTAGTGGATATGAGTGAATAACTTGTACATGCATGCTATGGAATACATATATGTCTTGTGTAAATATACAAGTATATCTATGTTTTATGTGTTGTACGTATATATATATATTTATTTAAGTCGATGACCGTGTATGTAAGATGTATATATTATGATTATTGTGTGAACATATTTATGTATACTTCAGATAATATATATGCAGGTGCATGCATGAGTAAGTCATCTAGTGATGAGCTTGATTAGTGAAAGAATAACATAATAATATTTAAAAGACGAAAAAATTCTTTTAACCGGTATCACCAATGGGTGGGTGTGTGTATAACCTTTTGGCGTGTGATTATGGTAAATCCTACCCGTGGATACAAACATGACGGAACAATAAGAACTGTGAACTGTATACTGTGTACTATAAATTGTGAATTGTGAACTGAACTGTAACATATTCACGTGATACATAGGATCCTTACTACTCTCGTTGATGTCGGCAGAATTGACATCGCGCGGTAAAACTATTTTTAATAAGATATAAACTGATATGAAGGAATAAGAGTCATGAGTAAAGTTTACAAAACTAAAATCCTGAATTAATATCTACTGAACTGCTTACTGGTTAAATTGTAATATTAAATACTGAATTATGTTATTTATAGAACTGTTTATGCCATGAGTTATAATACTGAAATAAGAAATTCTGAATGTTTAATGAATAAACTGATTTAAAAGATTTGGTAATTGAATGTGTGCATATATTGGTTGTGGGCATTACCCATTTTTCTTATTGAGTCCGTGAAACTTACCCCAATTCACACCCTCTAATGCAAATAAAATCAAGAGTAAGTTTAAGGTTGAAGAAAGACTTTGAAGAACCTTTAGTGATAGTGAGAGTTCATCTTTGAAAGTTAGTTTAATTATATTATAATGATGTAATGTAAAGAATTTTGTAAGTCTCATGATATAAGTCCGTATAGGGAATGATTGAGTCTTAAGTTTTCACTTAATACTGCGTAAATTTATCAAGTTATGTATGCAAAATGACGCTTTTTTCTCAACAGAGAAAACAGGTCGTTACACAATCGGTCAAATCTAGTATGAATTACACATGGATGGTAGTTGAGGCGATGACTCTACTAGGGTTCCCTAATTTGGAATCTTTAGAGAAGAGATCAGTTGGTCCTTATAAACAATTTGATGTATTATCTTCCTTCAACTCTTGAGCAAAATATGCAAAAGGAAGGAAAATTCATTGATCGACACCATCGTTTCCATCTAAAAACTATGAGATCACCCTAAAGACGCCCCGTACAACCCAAAAAGGTTTTAAAAAAAATATCATGACTAAAGGTTGAATACTTATCTCATAATTTATTTTATATTTCATATTTTGGATTCTTAAGAATTTAAATGACATGATTCATAATTTGCTCAAATAGTTAGTCCATTTAAATTATAATCGTTTCTTTCTCCATCCCTACAACTAAAATGGGCCTTTAAAAGAATTGTGGTTGAAGGCCAAATATTGATAGGCGATGCATAATCTAGCCAAATAGGTAGCTCATTTAAATTATTAGTGGTCAATATATGTGAATATTGTAAATAACATTTCTTTAATATAATTTGAATAAAAGAATACATATGGGTAAAAACTTTTTTTATTTATTAATCACTTTCATATATCTCATGTAGTTTACTTATTTTAATTTAACTAAAATTATAAAATACTAAAAGTTTGAAAAGATGTTTGTTACAACTAAAAATATAGGAAATAATTTTTATAAACTCTTTGGGTGGGGGGGGGGGGGGATGGATTATTCATTTTTTTTTTTATATTATTATTGATAAGTGAAAATGTTCTCTTTTTATTATAATCATTAATTTTGAAGTGATCATGTCAATCTAATTTCATTAAAAAAATAAAAATGATATAAATTTATAAACAAAATCTTATTTAGAGAAATTATATCTAAATTGACATTAAATAAATTAAAAATGAAATAAATTTCTAAACAAAATATCATTTAATGAAAATTTGAAAATCTTAAGAATATTTATATCATTATTGATATATGTGGTGCTTAAATAATAATGTATAAACATTTTTAAAATTAAATATTAATTTGTACTGATATTTTGTTTTTTAAAATGCAACGTAGAATGGTACCTGAGCGAGTTCTGACGACAGGCCCAAATCTAAAGAGCGAGACAACGTGGTTCGGTGATAAATATAAATACTTTTCTCTCTTCTCTTTGCTTTCCGACAAACCCCTCTCCGGTCGTACTACCTTTTCTGCAACTATACAAACAATCTCCTTCTCAAATCTGTGCTGTGGATTGTGTATATACTTCACTTTTCTTTGTGTTCATGTTAGGTTTCCGTACATCAAATCTCTTGGTTCGGGGGGTTTTATAAGGAGGGTAGAGGAGACGGTAAAATTGGAGGGTTTTTCTGTTTGTTTCTCTCTTAGGGTTTCTCTAGATTGAGTAGAAATTGGGATTGGTAGAGTTTCTCTTTCTTCTAAAGGATTCTTGAGTTGTATTGAGTGCGAGGATTGGTGGACTTGGCATTTCGATTTTCGTTCTGCTTAGTTTGCCTCTTTGAGTTTTTTCTTTTCTTTTTCGTTGCGTTTGAAGAGGAAAGGAAGTTTTGCGCGCAATATATCTGCTAGGAGTGTTATCAGAATTCAATTTTGGCATTTTAGTTCTTTTATTTGCTTTGGTATGGATCAGCTCTGTCCTTCTGGAGAATTTGAAGTGATGAATCGAGTTCTCTGTCTTAGGGTTTTTATTCTGGTAGGATGTTCAAATTAACCTTGAATTTAGGACTTGGAGGTGGTTTTGTTGTATTTGAATTCAGGAACAAGGTAGTAAAGATTGTGTTTTAGTTATAGTTTTTTAATTGGGAAACGCAGAATTCAAGATAAACAGTTACCCTTGCCTGGTGTTGTATTCTGATATTCAAATAAGTCGAAGGCTTAGCCATGGCCTCCTACAGGCCATTCCCTCCACAATCCTCCTTCCCTCCGCCATCAAATCAAAATCCTTTACCACCCCCGCAGCAGCAGAGAGGAAACCAGTATAATCAAAATTGGAACTATAGTGGTAGTAATCCTGGTGGGGAAGGGTCTACCTCTGCAGCTACTTCTTTTCCTCAGAATTTCAGTCAAGTGCAGCCTAATTCTAATTACCACCAGTCCTACCCTGCTTCTAGACCGCCACCTCCTCATCAGCAGTACTCTTATCCACCTCCTCCCCCACCTCCGCCTTCTGATTCCTCCTTCCCTCCACCACCGCCACCACCTTCAATGCCGCAAAATTCAATGATTTTACAGTCACAGCAACCTCCTGCGTATTATCAGTCTTCTCAGTATCCACAATATAATCATCAGTCTATGCAGCCACCTCCTCCACCCCCACCTCCTTCTTCTCCACCCCCAAGTTCTTCAATTCCCCCCCCGCCACCTCCAGGTTCCCCTCCTCCGCCTCCATTGGCTCCTCCTCAAAGTAAGGAGGCTGGAGCAAATAAGGGATCAAAAGATCGTGATAAAGGGATGCATAGAGATGTATCCGAGTCTGGAAGGCGCGGGCACTCTAATCATGTGGTTCCAGTGAAACAGCAAAGACCCTCAGTTCCTCCTGGTAAGAAGCCAAATGATCCTCCTGGGAGGATGGAGACGGAAGAAGAGAGAAGGATGAGAAAGAAGCGGGAGTTTGAGAAACAAAGGCAGGACGAGAAGCACAGACAGCAGATGAAGGAATTGCAAAATAGTGTTCTGCAGAAGGCTCAACTAATGTCTGCGGGCAAGGGGCATGGTTCAATTGTTGGGTCAAGAATGGGGGATAGGAGGAGCACGCCTTTTCTAAGTGGTGAGAGGATTGAGAATAAGTTAAAGAAGCCAACAACTTTTTTGTGCAAATTGAAGTGAGTATATAATTTTGCCATTTGTTCAATAATTTTTTTTTCTTCATCTCCAAATATCTTTTCTTTGAAGGAACATACTGAGTAATTTAAGTGTGCAAATGGAGCCAAATAATCAAGGAAAGCTTTTTTTTTCGCCACTAAAAAATTATTGAAATGTATGGAAAATGTTGGTGGTTTTTAACTCCATGTATTTTACTTTGATTACCTTGAAAACTCCATGTATTTAATAAAAACAGGTTGTTGAACTAGAGGAACTCTTGATCCTTGCATTTTTTGCTTAAGGTGGTTCTATAAAGTTATAAATTTCTGGACCGTGAACAGTAAATGGATGTGATATATGGCAACGAAGTGGCAAAATTATGATATATAACAATATTGTGGAACAATCTAGTATAGCTTCTACTAGTATAGTGTTGCGGCTAGAATTAATATGCTTTAGCAGGATTTTTATAGTTATTATATCTTATTAGAATTTGTTTCTTATTTAGTCAGAGTTGTGTTCTGTTTGATATTTATTCTAGTCATGTGGACACCCCATAGATAAATGGAGTACTCATCATTATTTTTAAGACTGGCCATGGAAAAAAATTATTAATATCTCAATGAGTAACAGTTCTGTTATTTTTAGTTGTGACAACCATATAATCGTGGTTGTTGCTAATCCCTGTGATTAAGGATTTGATTTTTATTTTCTAGACCTTATCTCCTCTGTTCATATCGGAGAATGTTATATTTGCTAAAGATATTCTGGATGATAATGTGACGACATGTCCATGCCATTTTTTTAATTGTTAAATATGCACAAGGTTAAATTGTGAATCAATGATATTGGTATTCTTTATAACATGGTCTGGTTTATGTCAATAGTCTTCTGTTTTTTGGTAAGAGAAAATAATCTTCTCTTAGGTGTAGTGTTGTTTTATTTCAGTTTATGAAACTTGTTTTCAAGGCTTACTTACAAACGCTCTATTCTTGTGCTTTCTAAAGATTCCGGAATGAGCTACCTGATCCAAGTGCACAACCGAAGCTCATGGCGCTAAAGAGAGACAAAGATCAGTATGTACTTCTAAACAGTTGCTTAGAAAAAAGAATTATCGCTTCATTGTCTTGCTCAAAATTTTGTCAAAATTTGGGTTTAATTCGGGTTCGACGAGTACCTGCATAAACATATTGTTTTTCTCGTGTGCACAGAGGTATTAGTGTGGTGATATATCGACAGTTGTTCTCCACTTATATCAGTGGTCCATGCTTGCTAACAATAAATTTTTAGGAGAAGCTCTGACTTTTATGATGAACGAAACAGTAAAAAACTCTTCTAGTTGTCAGATGCTAAAGTGAAACTATAAAAAAAATGTAAATATTTGAACATTGTGCCAAGATAGACATTTAACTAATTCTCTTTGGGAAGGCATTTGAAAAAAATGCGCCCTTCTTAGAAGTTGGAAGAATGAACCATATTATGCGAGTTTGGACACTAATTTCTGTTATGAAGTATTTGAAAATTTCGATGTTAGTGTCATGCTACCATGTAAACCTTCTTTTGGCATATAGCATTTATCTAACAAATGGAAGACTAAGAAAAAACTGATATTTGATAATATACTATGTTCTGTTTTATAGAAAAAAAAGGATGTTATGAAGAAACAGATAATTTAGGATGCTATCCCTTAAGGATATAAGGGTCATCGGAATAAATACGTAAGCTGGTAATTCTCGCATACATGAGGATGCAAAACATAGGAATTGTGGAATAAGATATAGGCAGAACTAGCTTTTGATCTTCTGGGTTAGCTTTTAGATTTCTTACCGTTACCAATGGAAAAAATAGTTTGAGATGGACTCTACAGTGTTTTTGCTTCTGTCATTATTATTAACACATCTCAGTTTCTTTTTGACGTTGTCTCTATACATTTCACTTTAAAGTGGATAATGAGCAAATAGATCTGGTGAAAAATGGTCAACAAAGTTCTTTCAATAGTTATTAGATCTTCAGAAATTAATGTACTGCCATACTAGTCATTGGTTTGGGTCCAAAGGATAGAGCTTTGCTTGAATACCAAAGAATTAAGAAACAAAAAAAATGCAACAAATTAGACTGTTGTTCATGCTAGTCATTGGTTTGGGTCCAAAGGATAGAGCTTTGCTTGAATCATCAAAGAATTAAGAAACAAAAAAATGCAACTAATTAGATTGTTGTTCAATGTTTTGAAATTGTTTGATCTTAACTGAAGCTGCTTTTGCAGATTCTGATAGAAATTTGATATTTTTAAATTTAATGTAAACTAATCTGGGCTAGTGTTACAAAACTTCAGAAGCACAACTTCTCTCTTGGTTTGTCTATGTTTCAGGATCTGATTCAGTTTTCATAATCTTATGGTAATTGTTGTTATCCTTTCTGACAGATATACAAAATACACTATAACATCTCTGGAGAAAATGTGGAAGCCTGAACTATATGTGGAGCCTGATCTTGGGATACCTCTTGACCTGCTTGATCTCAGTGTATACAAGTATCATTTTTCTGACTTTCTTTTTTCTTAGGAAGTAAACAACTTGTGGTGAGACAATTCTTACTTTTATTTTCTGCTGGTTTGATCAGTCCTCCCAGTGTTAGACCACCTATGGCCCCTGAAGATGAGGAATTATTGCGTGATGATGAAGTTGTTACCCCTGTGAAGAAAGATGGCATAAGAAGGAAAGAAAGGCCAACTGATAAAGGTGTTTCTTGGCTGGTTAAAACACAATATATATCTCCACTTAGCATGGAGTCGGCCAAACAGGTAAGCATATAACTACATAATTTTAGGTTTGGTTCTTTGTTAACAAATGTTGATAGAGATTTATCATTATTAAACGCATTATCACTTGCAGTCTTTAACTGAAAAGCAAGCAAAGGAATTGCGAGAAATGAAAGGGGGTCGCAACATTTTGGACAATCTTAATAACAGGTTTGCTGTATTTCAAGTGGTCTATCTGAAGTAGAGTTCTGGCAAGATGTACTCATGATAACACTGTCTTCTTTTCTAAAACAGAAGAGAGAACAAACTAATAAAATTAATAATTTTCTCAGAGAGAGGCAAATCAAGGAAATTGAGGCTTCATTTGAGGCCTGCAAGTTACCCCCTGTTCATGCAACGAATAAAAACTTAGAGCCTGTTGAAGTTCTGCCTTTGTTACCTGATTTTGAACGGTATGGAATTATTTGGTGCTTCTGTTTATTTTAATTTTCTGCATCAAATATGTTTCTATAAGCAAATGCTTCTTGATCTTTTATGAGTTTGATTTTGTTTTGAAATTAGGAATATCTTTATATTTTCCTTATTATTTTCTCTTCCTTGGTTGTGATTTGACCTATCTACGGTTATTAATCAAGAAATTAGGCATGTCAGAATTGATAACTGTCACATTAGTTTGTAGCCTTCCTTTTGTTATATTTCTCACTCTTGTATATTTTATACCAGTTCTTTCTTCTTTCTCCCTCGTATTCCTTTGTCTTGATCCTGTTTTTCCTTTGTGTCTCTTCCTATTCTTTGATTTCTCACTTAATTTTCACGGATTCTATGTTATCATGTTTACATTGGTTCCAGACCTACTTGTTCTAAGTCAGTTGATACAAAATGTAATTTCTCTCCTAACTTTCCTGCAAGAATCAAGAGATTTTGGCTTTGTTTCCTTGAAAAATCACAAAGTTGAATTGCAAAATTAGCCACTCCTTGGTTAGCATCTTTCTCAGCAAGCCACCACTACCATTCAGGCAGGCAATGGATGCTGTCGAGACATCCACAATTGGAATATCACAGCCACTCCTTAGCAGATGCAAGCTAATCTTTCACCATCGTGGCTCCTTGAAAAGCATTGTTTTTAGTCGTAAGTGTTCAGAGGGATTGCTGAACTTGTATCCTCTTGGACAGTATTGCTCGATTATTGAAAATAGTTACATTCTTGTCACTGGAAAATCTTGGGTTGCTCCAAACGCCAAATGCCTGTGAGTGCCATGCGATCTAGTTATTTAAGCTTAACTTGTTAGTTGAGCCAAGTCTTTTAAACCAAGCCAATTGAGTTGGTTCATTCAACCTAAGTCGTGAGTCAAGTTGAGCCAATTTTCAGTAGATTCTGAATTTTTGGGTTAGTCCAATAAGTATGAAATTTTTGTATTTGGTTCTTGGTTGTGTCTTCTCAGTCAAGCATCACTTAATCTGTGTTGGTCCATTTAACTTCCTTCTCTCATACACAACACATTGCTGCCTTTTCTACTTCTTTCCATAACCAAACACTAAGCACTAGTTACTTATTTACATTATATGGTGATTGGCTTAAATCCTTCAAGATTTCAGGGACATCTCGAAGAAACGTTGAACCTTCATTAAGCAGTTTGATCACCCTAAATGTGTCTACCTAGGATCTTCTTCCTACTCTTGTCCTTAGACCCAAAAGAGCCAACACCCACCCACCACCCTCCCAACCCCCCCGACCCCCTCCATTCTGTCTACCCTAAAAGATCTAGAGCCTTCACTGGGATTTCTTGCTACTCTTGTTCTTGGACTTAATGGAGTCAACTAAGCTTGTTATTAAGCCAACTGTCTTATTTTCTTGGAACACTAATCTAGTTCTTGGGGGAGTGTGCATCTTTCTGAAAATGATCCTTTGGATGACAATTTCTTGAGACTTTTGTATTTATTTCTTTCTCTCCCTTTGTATTTTTTCTTTTATCTTAAAAATTGAAACTTTCTTTCTAAATGTAGACTTTTTCTTGGGTCAAAACGGAGGAATAAGGGCTACCTGTTGGTTACTGATGTATCTTACCATCGGAATACTTCTATTCTGTGAAATATTTAGGAGTGTATATTAAGTTTAAGTATGTATGATTTTATTTAAGCTTTCAATTTTTTAAGTTTTCGGTTAAAATTCCAGTTGCAGTTAGATTAGAATTAAGTTAAAGGCCCTGTGAATACTTTTTTAACCTCTCTCATCAGACATCAATTAGTCAATAAATATATTTACAGAATTTTCTGAAGATGCATTTTCTGTATGACTCTGTGATGCAATCATGACCTTGTGATGCAATCGCATGTTTACATGATGCAACCAAAACCTTACATGTAATGGTTAAGGGATCTTTTGTGTGATTCCTTGTTACTTTTCTGTTATTTTCAATCCTGATTCTTAGGTGTGATAACTAAAATCTCTTAGTTTAACCAATTTTTTTAACAGCTTGTTTGAGAGTATTATTTTGATGGTAAATGAGATAAGGTAGAGTATAGTGCCTGATAAATGATATTTGCGAGTTCTTAAAGAGAGTAAATGCGAGTAAGTCAGAGGAAACAAAGGGTTTTGCAACTCCTTGTAACCCGGCTAAAGTCCACTTATATAACCCTTCGAATAAGGGGTTGAGAGAGTCTTATTAATATGTTTTTGATTAAATTTTGTAAATACCCAATTCTATATATAGCATAACTATATTTTAACTTCTGTCACATTAGTAAGTATTTGACTCTACTCCATCAAATCAAACAAGAGTAGAGTTCAATCTTGCATTGCTCTTTTTATTATTAACTCCCAATTTTATTTCAAAAAAGAATTATTATTAACTCCCAACATTAAAATTTTACTTTACTCAACTTCACTCATTACTCTTTTTATTCATAGAAAAAGAAATATCGTTAGGAATCAAGAGGAAATAAGACATATACAGAGAAACAGACATCCTCTTTAGTAAATGCAAAAGGAAAAAGCAACAGCAAGAAAAAGCAAATAGCGAAAACCGCCTATGATAACAAAATGATCGGATCCCAATTTTGATGAAGCTCATAACTAAGTCAGAATAATTCCCATGAGCTTTGGCCCATAAGGTACCCTTTCTCCCACAGTGTAAAAAATGACGAGCAGCAATCTTGAAATATCCTATAGTTTCCCGTGAGCCATATACTCTACAAGCCAACAAAAAAGTTTCCTTTCCCTCAGTAGCTTTGCCGCCTTCTTTATCCCTACAACCTGAAAACACAATCGCATAAAATTCTTGATTGTACTTAAACCAAATCGGTTAATTATCTCATCCACAACTTCAATGCCGCATGGGAATGAGTCTCCTCTCTATTGTAACACATAATGGAGATGTCTAGAGACAAAGCTCGATTAGGCCGGCGGACGTGTCACATCTCATTAGTTGTTAAGCATTTAATGAATGGTTGTTCCTCTAAACACTGTTACTTTTGACAGACTGGAGCTTTTTTTTTTGATTTTATTTTTTCTGAGATAAAAGTAGGAGAAAATATATTAAAGGTAAAGCGCCAAGGGGGCGAACCCATGTACAAAGATAAAGAGAAGAATTTACAGATTTGTGATAATATCAACAATAGATCCCAAATCCTCTAAACTATCTAGGTTGTGACCGAGAATAGTGGAACCAAAAAAAGTAGCCATTGATCCTTGGCAGTATCAAAATCAGTAAATTTGTGACATTCATTCCAAATCACCCAGATAATAGATAGAGGGATAAATTTGTGACATTTGTGTTTCGTAGTAATTCCTTCCCAAGCTAGAAACTCTTGAGAAACAGTCTCGGCTATAGCCCAATGAATGCCAAAAAAGTTATAAATCATATTCCAAAACTTAATTGCGACCGGACACCAAAGAAGAAGATGATTAGTAGTTTCATTATTCAGCATGCACAAAGGACATCTTCTTCTTTGGTGTCCGGTCGCAATTAAGTTTTGGAATATGATTTATAACTTTTTTGGCATTCATTACACTATTCAGCATGCACAAAGGACATCTGTTAGCCAAATTCAGTCGTCTCCTCGTGAGATTGTCAAATGTAAGATTTCTACCCTTTGCAGCTTCCCAAGGGAAAAAAGAAATTCTGAGTGGTGCAACAGATTTCTGGATAATTTTGTTGGGAAAATTGCCAGGAGAACTAGATTGGTCATCCACAAGAAGTTTATAGAATGACTTGACAGAAAATGCACCATTTATGTTCTCTTTCCAGTAGAGACAATCTTCACTAAAATTAAGTTTAATGGTAGATAATAGCTGGAGAAGACTTTCATATCCCTGCACTTTCCAGTCCTGTAAATTTCTGGTTACCACCACATTCCAATAATTATCCTCATACACATCCCTAATGAGTGAATTTATGTCTTTGGCAATGACATAAATGAGAGGGAAACGTTTCTGGTAACATTCCTTACCAAACCATTTATCTTTCCAAAAGTGGATGTTGTTTCCTTTGCCCACTTTCCAATTAGAACTATCAAGTACAGATTCTGAACTGTGCATTATACTTTTCCACAAACTTTTCCCATATGCAGATTTGTCCAAGTCAGTAAGATCCAGTCGGTTATTACCAAGCCATTTACAGTCAACAACATCCTTTGAGAGTTTGTTATGTTCGCAGAGATACCTCCAGATCCATTTACCTTGAAGAGCTTTATTAAGAGTTATGACGGATCTCAGTCCCAATCCTCCAGCAGCAATCGGTTTCTTAATCTCGTTCCAATTAACCAAATGAAATTTACGACTATTATCATAATCACCCCAGAGAAAACGACATTGGAGAGGGTACTTTTGATAAGTGTTAGTCTCCCACCCTTACACAGATATTTACTTTTCTAACTAGCCAATCTATTTTGGAATAACTCAACAACAGGTTCCTAGCTTCTTGCATCTTTATGATTACTGCCCAAAGGGACTCCCAAATATTTAATTGGGAGTTGAGAGGATTTGCAGTCCCAGATAGCAGCAAAATGAGGAGAAGTGTCAACTAGTATGTGACTCGAATTGTGCATACCCAAATCAATAAGCTCAGATTTATCAAGGTTTATCTTTAAACCCGATATTGCTTGAAAACATAATAAGATGCACCTCAAATAAAGTAAGTTATCAATATCTGGTTTATAGAAGAAGAGAGTATCGTTAGCGAGAAAAAGATGCGTAATTTCTGTCTTTTTATCATGATTACCTATTGTGATGCCCTTGAACAATCCCAGATTACTTGCCTCGTCAATGAGCTTGTTGAGCGCTTCCAGTACCATAATAAATAGAAGCGGAGATCATGGATCAACTTGCTTTAAACCCCTGGTAGCCTTAAAGAATTTTGAAGGTCTACCATTTAATAAAACACAAAAGTTGGTGAAGTGATACACATTTTTATCCAACTTCTCCATTTCTGTCCAAAGCCCAAGTTGTCAAGCATGTGGTCAATGAAATTCCAAGATACATGGTTAAAAGGCTTCTCCATATCCAGTTTATAAATCAGACCATTGCCTTTTTTCTTATAACATCATCAACAACTTCATTGGCAATAAGAATAACATCAGTGATTTGTCTGCCATGAACAAAAGCCTATTTATTTTGACTGATAATCCAGTTAAGAACTTTGGAAAGTCTGTGAGCAAGCACATTGGGGAGAAGCTTGTAAAGACTGCTGATTAAATTGATTGGTCTAAAGTTCTTAATATTAACAACATTTTTCTTTTTTGGGATTAGTACAAGGAATGTTGAATTAATTGATCTTACAAAGAAAGCGCTGTTGTAAAAATATCTGAAGAAATCCATTATATCACCTTTCACTATTTCCCAGAACTCTTGAAAAAATTTAATATTAAAGCCATCCGGGTTAGGGGATTTATTGCCATCATAGTCTCTGAGGCATTCTAGAATTTCCGATTCAATAAATTCAGCTTCCAGAATAGAATTGGCAGAGTTTGTCAAAGTACAGGTTGTTAAGAAGAGGTCTAGCAGGGAAATCTTCCATGCAGAGATTCAAGAAATGTGCTCTAGCTGCTTCTCTCATCGCCTCATTACCCTCTATTTTATTTTCATCCACAAGTAGTTCAGAACCATAGTTTACCCTCCTTCTGGGATTGGCAAGCCAATGAAAATATGGTATTTCTATCAATTTATTTGATCCATTTTTCTCTAGCCCTTTGCTTCCAAGAGATGGCTTCATTCATTTCTTTTCTCTCTATTAGCATTAGAGAGGCCTATAATACTTTCCAAGTTCTCCAAACAATCAAGTTCAGTCAATAAATCATTTATTCTTTTTTCCTCGGCCTTACCAACCTCTTTGGTCCAAGATTTAATTTCATTTTTTAGTATGGAGAGTTTTGAGGCGATAATAAAACTTGGGGTGCCTCTACAGTTGGTAGAGTTCCAAACATTAGCAATCATTTCTCTAAACTTACTATTTTTAAACCACTTGTTATCGATTCTAAATGGGCAGGGGCCCCAATGAATTCCATTAGAATATAATAAAATGGGGAAATGATCATAAGTGGGTCTAGAGTACCTTTTGATTTAAACCTAGAAGTTCAAGGACGAGATCATTGGAGACGAGGAATCGATCAATTCTGGAAAAAGAGCGATTGTCTCTCTGATTACTCCAAGTCCAATTTCTTCCATTCAATGGTAAATCAACTAGATTGAATTTGTTCACATAAGCTTGAAATTCATTGGCACAGGAAACAGAGAAATGGCCGCTGGATTTTTCTCCCCTCTGAGGACCATGTTAAAATCACCACCAATGATTCCCTTATTACCCCACTTGACATGACATTCGATTAATTCTTTCCACATAGTCTCTTTATTAGATTCCGAATCTCTACAGTATACCCCTGAAAAGAACCATTCCACCCCATTACTTAAGGTAACAAACTTACATGCAACGGTAGTGCCCCCAACCAGTGTTTCACTACAATCAACAAGGCTTTTGTTCCACATCACTAGAATGCCACCAGCAGAACCATTAGCAGGAAGGAATGCCTAGCCAACATCATCCTGTCGCCAAATGCCATTAATAGTTCTAGCATTAATGTTGTCCAATTTGGTTTCTTGTAAGCAAACAGTTGTAGGCTTCCATCTGTCTAAGAAGCCTCTGATAATGTTTTTCTTTTTGACATTGTTAAGACCCGTCACATTTCAAGAAAGCATTTTACCTACCATTGTTGAATGTTTGATACCCCCCAGTCTCCTCACTCTTCTTTCTTCTACCTTCATAGTTAACAGAGCATTTGAGTCTCTTGAGCTCCCTTATCCCACTTTCAGGCTGTTTTTTCTTAGTCTTGGTGCTCTGAGAAGGGATGGGATTCCACCATATCTTCTTTTTAGTGGCGTAAACAGGGTCATCGATTGAGATTCCAGCCCTTCGAAGGAGATAACAAGGAGTTTACTGATGTTGCCAATATTCTGTAACACCCATGAAGAATAGAGCTGCGCTTCATCTACGTTGAGTGATGTAGGGATAGATTTAATGTTGTTTGGTGTTTCTTCTGAAAATGGGAGCAAGGATTATTTCCAATACATGTTTCGCAATTGGAGGCAAGAAATTTTCTTCAAGGATACAAACTTCGAATGAAGGGGTGGATAAGTGAGAATCGTTGATTGACCCATTTCCACTGCAAATTATGTCCATATCTTCCTCGAAATGTTTTCGAGGGTTTGAGAGGTCAGTGGGATTTTTATTTGAAGAGATGCCCAAATCAAGCTTTCTTGGCTTTTTAAGTGGGCTGTGTTTTGATTTGGGCTTCCATTGAAGTGTGACTTTTTGGGACTTTTGCTTGGCACTTGTAAATTTTCAGGCCTTTTTACTCAGATCCCACGTGCTCCACCCATTTTCCTTTTTCCTCTTATGTTTATGTGGTTTTTATGAGCTTTTCCGTTGATTTTGGGCTCGAGATGAATTTTGGTTTGCCGGGTTGAGACTGAC